>NW_027492083.1:395000-668590 GCF_021521415.1 Bidens hawaiensis | reverse complement strand
TATGATTGTTGTTGTTGTTCTAGTGGAACCCACAGTCAAGACCCGTTTTATTTTAGATTTTACTGGATCAAACTATCCCAACTTGACTTAAACCTCATAAATAAAAGATTAAAAACTTTGTTACACATTTTTCATGAATAGCTAAGACGATCAAGGATATTGTTTATCCACCTAATTTTAAGCATCAAAGTCTACCGAACAGCCATTAGATACGATTAAGGTGTAATTATTCAACTAACTAGCTAATATTCCCCACTACATGACATACCTCCGTTATCAAGCAACACCCCAAAGTCCATCTTGATTTGTGAGTATGCACGAATTTATCTGTAGGGCTTACATATGACGTGTCCTGTGTGGTCCATTTTTTAATGGTAATGAGACGTGAGCACGTGGACCTCATATGACTAACAACGTGTATGATCAAGTTACTAGTGAATTTGTACTTTTAAAGCACGTAGTGTTCATGTTTAACGACTTATAATTTGGCAGATAAACTGCGGGTTTGCCCTTTTTAGGCTTTTTTTTAATATCCATAAATCCACTTAGGAAATATGAATGCCCAGATGATAAATCGCATACAGACCCATGATCTCCGAACCCCGGAGCATCCCATCAATACAGGATTTAAGGCTATAAAACCATACTCCTATGAAGTGCTAACCATTAAAACTAGAAGTGCAAGATTTTAATTTATATCACCGGCTACATGGCATATTTTAACGTTAAACCTACCCAAACATTGTATGATAAAATATTCAGATTTCTATAAATTTTATAATTTTCTACAATCAAACTAAAAATGAGGCTTGAGTATGGCCCGGACTTTCATCTTGTATTTTATGCAGACTTAACATGTATCCCACTAAAAATCATATTTTATTGTTCAAACCAGCTATCAAACTGTCCTTTCATTCTCAAGGCTGAGCCTACCGACACATCCCAAGTTAAGTGCGTTTTCTTTAATTATATCTTATTATTAGTAGTTTGAAAAACCGATTCCCGATAAGTATCCGCATTTCCTATTTAAATGCAAAAAAGCAATTTCAAAGGACATTTATCAAAAATTTTTTTTTTCATAAAACCAAAACAAATTAAAGACATGTGTTCCCATCCACACACTTAAAATTTGAATTGTCCCTAATGCAAGAATGGAAACACTACTCAAAAATTTTAAAAACAAAACCTAAAAATACAAAAATAAATAAAAACAAAACAAGACTAAAAATAAAAACTAAAAATATAAAAACAAAATAAAAAGGAAAAGACTTAGCTGGTAGTATGGAAGACTGTCAATGTGCCAGTCTTGTTGCCATGAATTCTCTCCTTATTGACCGCTCTCCATATTTATTTATCTCATTCTCTCATCTCTAAATGGACACGGCCTCTCCACTCGATATACCTAAGCGATAACATAAAAGATATTCTAAAAAATAAATTCTACTTAGGTGTATTGAAATGCATCACACCAACCCATCCTTCCCAGCCAAACAAGTTTAGAATATAATTATACTACAGACCAATGAAAATAAAAAAAAGCATAAAAGAAAAAAAATAAAGCAGAAAAAGATACAAGTCCCGAAGCTTGCTAGGACGTCCCCAAACTTATCTTCGTCGTCCTCCTCATCCTCACTCGGCTCAAATGTCTGATACGGCTCAGCCTCCTCAAACTCTCGTGATCCCAGCCCATAAAACGACGCACCATAGCCATATCCATGACCATAAGCATAACTTCTCGAACCTCCTGGGAAACTCGACCCGCTTGGCCCACTCAGCCCACTAGGCTCTGGTATCGGCGGCTGTCTTAAATAATCAAGCAATTCAATATGCAAACCTGTCATCAAGTGCCTCAAAGTATCATCTTGCCTCTGTTGGTTTTCCCGCATCAGCTATCTAATCCCATCACATTGCTCGGTCATGTAACCCCGCATCTGGTCGAAACCCAACTCTATCTTGTCATACAAATAATCTAAAGTAAGTACCTCGGGACGGGGTTCTCGAACCAGAAACTGTCTACTCGGTCTCTTCTGTCTGTGTAATGACCTCTGATGTCGATGAGGAAGCTCAGCTCGCATTGCCGCAGCGATCTCAGAATCGGTTGGTGGAAGTTCTGTTGGATCCAAACGAGCACCTTTCCATGCCAATGGATCAAGGGGTTTTAAAATTCCGGACAACCTTAACTCTTTCACACCAATGAACTCAACCACGGGCCCTTTCTTCAAGTACTCCGGTTTATACTTTTCAAATACGCCCAACTTTTTCGCTAATAATGTAACATAAGGGCCTGTGCCCAACTTCGACCTCTTTTGCGTACCACCTTGTCTCGACCGATGAAACGACCATGCTAAAACACTTGCCATATTCACAAGCCTTGCTCAACCATCACCAACAAACAAAACAAATCCAACTAGTTCACCTTATTCTCACCTGAATCGCACCCGACTAAAGTAGTGCTCAAATTTTTATGAATGTACTGTAGGATCGGGTCACAAATATCCAACGCCACCAATCTACCTGAAAAAGGAGCAACCGCAATGTTCTCTCAGAATGTGGCCAAATCCGGGCCTGTCAAACTTGCGGGCCTCGTATTTTTTAATGCCCCTCGCAAACTAGTATGAAACTTGGGTGAATTAACTTCATCTTCCTTATAAAAACCACTCACAAACCCAAACTCGGCAATCGTCATCTCGTATGTCTTCCGTCCCAACGTAAACTAAACCGCATTCGGTTGATCCAAATTCTCTTCTTTGAAGTGAAACGTACACAAAAATTCAAGCGTCAATTCTTTATATTGAAATTCCCTTAAGCACAACATTGCCCAAAACTTCGGGCGCAACAACTCTTCAATCCGTCCTTGTTGCCCAATCTCATCCAAAAGACCCCAATCAATTGTTTTAAAGATAAGCATATCCGAAACGATGAGGTCATCCATGTTATTGTGCTCTTTATAATCTTCCGCAATCCGAAGTAATGCACTATCTCGAAGCTCCCTACTTTTTATTCTCAATGGTACAACGCCTTCTCTATAATTAATCACTCTTCGTTTTGGCCTTGTAACCACAACTTCCGGTTCATCATCTTTTGGACACGGCGCCAGACCGCGTCTTCGCTTTGTTGCTCCATGTGAAGATCCTTCACCTGACAGCCTGAAAAACACAAATAAACAAGCAAACAAGGGGAGAAAATTAGTATCTGGGTACAAAATAATAACGACCAAACTCGTCCGAATGGAGATTGAGTACGAACGAGCGACCATTTTTAGCTAATAAAGTTCAACGGATATTCAAAAATTCCAAACAAAGTTAAACAACTAATCGTCAAAACAACAATGCCCAATGTACAATATCCCCATCCGGTACATTAATTGTCCCAATTAAGTCTAAGTGCCATAAAAACCGAACATTGAGTGATAAATGAACGGAACACCAAAATTAAAATTTTATATAAAAATAAGTTTTCAACAATCAACACACCGAACTCCAACAATTCACAATCAATCTCAAACAAAATTCAATTATTAATACCCAAACCGGCCTAACTACATCCAACTAGAAACTTTGTAAAACCAAAACGAACCACCCGCAACCAACATTTCAACAAATAAATCCAAACTGACACAACCCGGCAAACAAAATATATATTCTAGCTAAGCTCAACCCGGCCACCAAAACCCACAAACTAACTTCAATAATCCGACAATTCCTCCCAAACCCGACAAATTAGTGTACAATAAATAACTACTAAAACTAACAAAACAAGACTAAAAATACAAAAACAAATACAAATAGTAACAAGAAACCATACCTTAGAGCTTGAAATGCAAGAATTAAGAGGTAAAAATTTGGAATGCAAAGTGGTGAGTGTGGCTTGAATGGTGAAGGTTAGATGAAAATTAATGGTGGGTTATGGTTATTTGATGTTTCCATTTGGTGAAAAATGGTGAAACAATGGTGGATTTGGTGAAGAAAAGGGTAGGGTTTCGTGGGGTTGGGGAAGATGGTGAAAGGGGGTTTGAAAAATTAGGGAAAGAGGAGTTATAATACTTAATATAAAAAAAAAATCTGGTGTGTATGTTCATAGCGCCGTGCGAATAGGAGGAAAAGACCCAACCACGCGGCGCGGTGGCCTCTTTTCCTAGAAGCGCTGGGTAATCCCTCGTCGTTCGACGCGGCGAGGGGTATTTTCCAGAAAGTTTAACGATTTTGAAGCCTTTTTGCCTTAGGAAAATTTCTGGAAAATTAATACGTGTTCCTTTGCCAATTTTATGTCATTTTTACGTGTAAGACTTACCTGGAACTTCTAGTTACCTTGTGGATCCCCGTCTCGATGTTGGTAATGATTCCTTGAAATTAATCAACGACAAAAAACAAAAACTACGAAAACTACGGTTAGTGACTCAAATATAAAAATAAAGATAAAATGAAAATAAAAAAAATACGAAAGAATGTACAAACTCTACACTTGAGTTCTTACTCAAGAACCTCGTGTGATGATTCAGTGCGATGGATCGAGAGGAGTTTCCTCCATCTCGATTGATTCCCCCGATCCTCCAAGATAGTGCTTTAAGCGAAGACTATTCACTTTCCAAGATGTCCAATTATCCGGATTCTCCAATTCCACTACTCCTTACGGGAAAACTTCTTTCACTAAATACAGTCCCGTCCACTTCGATCTCAATTAACCTACAAATAACTTCAAACGAGAGTTAAATAACAAAACCTTATCTTTTTTTATAAACTCCTTACCGCCCTTTAATCGTCGATCATGTAGAGCTTTTGTCTTCTCTTTGATATTCAGTGACCGAGAATATGCCGCATCCCGAAGCTTGTCCAACTCATGAATTTGAAAATACTTTTTCCTCGCGGCTTCGGTAAGATCAACATTAACCGTCTTCAACGCCCAATATGCACGGTGCTCCAACTCAACTGGAAGATGACAAGACTTACCATAGACAAGCATAAATGGTGTAGTACCCAACGGAGTCTTGTACGCGGTTCGGAATGCCTACAATGCATCATCTAACTTCTCCGACCAATCCTTCTAACTTACCCCAACCTTCTTCTCTAAAATCCTCTTCACCCCTCGATTTGCATTCTTGACTTGACCATTCGTTTGAGGGTGATAGGCAGTAGAGGTACGATGAGTAACCCCATAACGAGCAACTGCTTTCTCCATGAAGGTATTACAAAATTGGGTGCCCCAATCACTAATAATAGCTCTCGAAGTACCAAAATGAGTAAACAGCTTTTTGAGGAACTTCACAACAACTCGTGCGTCATTTGTAGCCAACGCTTGGGCTTCCACCCACTTGGACACATAATCAATTGCTACTAAGATATACTTATTACCGTTCAACGTGGGAAACTGTCCCATGAAGTCCTTGCCCTAAACATAAAAGATTTCAAGAATTTGTATGGGTTTTGAGGCATCTCATTCTTGGAGGAAATATTACCTGTTCTTTGGCACGTATCACAAAGCTTCACAAACTCCTTAGCATCCTTAACAACCATCAGCCAATAGAACCCACAATCAAACAAGAACGAGTCATCCCACACTTACCAATTAGCATCCCAGAAAAACTTCCTCTTTTGTTGCGTAGTCATACCCTTCAACACAATATTATTAGCCAAATAATTTTTATAATCAGTGAACCATGGAATACCCTTGCTTCCCATCCGCAAAAAAATAATCGACTCATGAGGGAATGTATCTCCAATTTCCTCCTCACAAAACTCTCCTTTTTTCGGATCTTCTAAAGGGGATAGATGATCGGCCGCTACATTCTTTGCACCCCTTTTGTCTTTGATCTCGATGTCAAACTCAGAAAGTAGAAAGATCCACTGTATAAGATGAGGCTTCGCGTCTTTCTTTTGAAAGAGAAAACGCAAGACCGAATGATTAGTAAAAACGGTGGTCTTCGAAATCACATGTACGAGCGGACTTGTGAAATGCATAAACAACAACTAAGAGTTCCTTCTCGGTGGTGGTGTAGTTCTCTTGAGCATCGTTCAACGTCTTGCTAGCATAATAGATAGGGTGAAAATGCTCTTCTCTTCTTTGCCCCAAAACCGCTCCAACCACATAATCACTAGCATCACACATGAGCTCAAATGGCAAGCTCCAATCGGGAGAACAAAAAATGGGAGCACTTACGAGGTTCTTTTTCAAATACGTGAACGCATTCGAACACTCTTCATCAAATTCAAAAGACACGTCTTACTTAAGGAGTCGGGTCATCGGGCGGGTAATTTTGGAAAAATCTTTGATAAACCGCCGATAGAACTACTCATGACCCAGGAAACTCCTAATTTTCACATTCGTTGGTGGAGGAAGTCTACTAATAGTATCAATCTTTGCCTGGTCCACCTCAATATCGTCTCTTGAGATCTTATGGCCCAACACGATCCCTTCCGTCACCATAAAATGGCATTTTTCTCAATTTAACATCAACTTCGTTTCAATGCACCTCTTCAACATCTTCTCAAGATTGGCCAAACATTGATCGAAAGAATTATCGTAAACCAAAAAGTCGTCCATAAACACCTCCATGGACGTCTTTATCATATCCTGAAAGACGGCCACCATACAACGCTGAATGGTAGTCGGAGCATTACGTAGTCCAAACGGCATGCGCTGGTACACAAACGTGCCATACGAAAATGTAAAAGTATTCTGATATAACGTTTAATATACATTAATCCCGTGTACATTTTATATATTATTTTATTAGTTTTATCCGGTTTTAAGCAAGATTTGTATACTACTAACCAGGGTTTTATATTTTAGGTTTCGGGTTTTATTTATGGTGAAAAGAGGGCGAAAAATGAGCAAAAACAAGCCGAACCGGAGAGCCGAACTATCAGGAAACAAACCAGACTAGACCAGGAAGAGAACCAGACCGGCTAGGCCGCCTCTTCTCAAGATGCCGGAGCACCGTGCGGTGGGGAGGCCAAGGCCCGCCGCGCGGTGCCTTGGGCCCGTCTCCAGAATGTTCCAACCGTCTTTAGGGTTTTAAGAAACCTGTTTCCTATTTAAAGACCCCTAATCTCTCCCTTAAGGATATACTGAAGTTCCAGCCTATTTTGGGGAGTTTCGGGGCTTACGAGATCAACTTTTGGCAGCTTTGGAGTCGAAGAAATCATCCGGTGGTGCGCGTATTAGTTGAAGACGAAGAACACGGGTTTTATCCTTTATTTCTTTCGTTTTCGTTTATTTACTTCCACAAATTCTTATTTGCTTATTTTGATTAAATTTAAGATGTTAGGCTAAATTGTATGAACTATCTAGGCTTATGATGAACCTACTTTGATGTTTTGATTTGATTTTGGGATTGTTTATGGTTATGGTTTTTATGGTTTAGTAAAAGATTTATTTATAATTAATTGATGCGTATGAATGCTTAGGATTATTTGATGACTTTTATTCCATAGTTTTCCTTGATTATTGTTTATCATATGATAGGATTGCTATTAGGTCAATTACTTTGTGTTTTTTTGATTATTTTATGGTTGATGTCATGATTTGGGGTTTGTCTCAATCCGCGCCCATTCCTATTATAACGGGATTCGGGGACGAATCCCATTATAAGGAGGGTGGACTTGTAACGCTCGGAAAATTTTCGTTAATTGGCTTATGTGCCTATATAAGTTTTCATGTTAATCGGGATTAAATTTTCCAATTCGAGAGGCTTCCTGGTAATTTGTAAAATTCCATATAAGTAGTTTGTGGTTCAAGTCATCTCAAATTCACAATTAGGAGGGCCAGAATGTAACATTTATGTTATATCACAAAACCCTAACACCCTCCTCCTCTCTCTAGCCGATTGGACCAGCTGCAGCAGACCCCACCCCGGTTTTTGTTCTTTTTCCAGCCAAGTTCTAACTGAAAAAATTCAATTCAAGGTTAGTCTAACATCCATGCAAGTCTTTTTCACCATTAAACCCTTGGTTGAACATGTTAGGGTTGAGTTTTGATTATAACAGTTTCTGACAGATTCGTACTAGTTTATTGTTTGGACTTTAACTCGATGAAAATTTATTGTTTTTGATTGATTCTTGTTTTCATGATATTCTACTTTGAGTCTAGTTTCCAGAAATGTATAATTTATAATTTTTGGACGATATTTGAATGGGTTTTATGATTTTATAAAATTGTGTGTCAAAGCTGATGCAGGGTGATTGATTCTGGTCTGTCTTCCCGACATCATAACTCCTTTTTGACAAGTCCAAATTGGTTGATTCCACTTCTGAAAGTTCACATTTTGAGTTAAGAATTCAACCCATTTGGAATCATTTAATTTGGTTTGATTATGATTTTTAAACAAATAAAACACTTTGGCTGCGCATTGAAATAGTTGCACGTACCTTTCTGTGTTGGTGGAATTTTTATGATTTCTTTCTCCACTAGAAAAATATAATAAAATTTTTTTTAGAAACTTAAGATATTTATGCAACTCTGGTAAAAATTTAATAATTTAATTCAATGGTTTTCCTATGTAATAAAATACATCTTTGCATGCTAAAATCTGCATGTTATGCTCATTATTGATCGATAAGTTCGTTTTAGGCTTAACCGGTGGCTGCTTTTTCTCGCATCTTTCGGGGCTGTTATAATTGAATTTCGTGCTCCGTCATCTTCTTAGGTATGTCTAGTGTAATATACTTTAGTATCGTGTGCATTGGTGTTCCTTTGATTGGTCAACTAGTTGTAGATTGAACGTTAGTATTCGGTTGTCTAGAATAGTGAATTGTTGCGTTTAACGCGAGGGTTGAAGTAATTAATGACCAATTCAGTTCGGGTGGCCTCGGTTTGATGTACAGGCTGTTGGAAAATTATTTTTATAAGTATTGGGGCTGAATTGGTTGTCGATCACTCAAACAGGTTGGTACAACGCGTATTCGCGTTTATTGAATAGTTGGTGCGTTGTGCTTGCGAGTTACCGACCCATCCAACTCGTGTAGTGTTGTGTGGGCTAGTAGGCTGTGAATTTATCTATTTGGGACCACACGGGGTTGAGTTGGATGTTAAGTGCCTAAACAACTCTTAAACGCGCATATTAGTCTCACCTAGTACTTCTGGGGGCAATTTGGGAATTCTTTATTATCGGGAGTGTCTAAGGGTCGTTTTGGTATAAACAAAGCCTCGGGGGCTGTTATAATTAAACTTGGTAAGGTCGGGGATTTAGGTAACTTGAACCATGTTAGAACACCTCGTAGGGTAAACGAGTCCCTTCGGTATCGTTAGTAATTAATGTGTATGATCCGGCAGGCGTGTGAGTTGTGGAAATACTTAGGAGTTCTCTAGCTCGTGGTGATCGTGTGCCTCTTTTCAGGTGAGTTTATGATGCTCCTTCTTACATTTTTACGTTTTGGGCTAGTATACACACCATATTACAACTTTACCCTATTTTTACTCGTTTAAACTAATTGGATGGTATTACATGGCCTTACTTGTGTTTGTGGGTTCATGAAAATATGTGTGAATTATATTCTTTGCCTTAGGATATTTGAGCCTCATTTATGGTTATATATTCCTTAAGGTTATATATATTACTTATGGCCTAGGCTTAAGGATATAGGCTTACTTGTATCATAGCATGTCTTGAGATGATATTTATGTATGTATACGCATGTGTTACTTTATGATCACAGGCTTACTTTCATTATGATATATTTTGGAATTATATATATATATATCTACCTATTCTAATAAAGAAATAAATATGGACACATGTCATGTTTTGGTTAATTCTCATAATTTTTTCTCCAAAACTAATATACCCTAATATATGTAATAAATCAATAATTATTCACTTTCCTTTTACACTATATTTATATAATATATATATTTTTATAAATAAAATATTAACATATTAGTTTACTATATATTTCAAAATACTTGGTAAATTTCAAAAATCAACAACAAATCATGTTTCTCAAATGAAAATTGTTTCGGGATTTTTTTGTGGAAGTTAAATTTGATTTTATGGGTTAAAAGTTGGTAAATAGATTTTTTGGTACAAGTTAACCATATTTAGGTCAAAATTTTTTACGGGTAAAAAATGAAAATTTTGAGTATTTTTAAAAGTTTGAGAATGCAAAACAGATTTATCGTCAAATTTATTATCGGTTCAAAGTGTTACTTTAAAATATTAAAAGTATGAACGTTAGAATTTTAAACATGATATAGGTTTCAAATTTATTTTTAAGGACGTTTTTTGAAATAATCTTCGGGATTTGGCAAATTGACTATTTTCCCTCAACTATTAAAATTTAAGAAAAGAATGCGAACACTTCGACATGCCACCCCCATGCCCATCAATGCTTGTAACTTTTATCAAATTTGAAATATTTATGTCAACATTAATTTTTCTTCGATGGTGATCAGAACGTTGTATGAGAATCATGCCATGCAAAACTATGCTCAAATGAAACAAAATATTCACAAAATTGAATGGGTTAACACGTTATTTTTTATGTTGTCATTATGACAAAGTCGAGAAGCTATCTGAAATTTATCAAAATCTTTTTTATGGTGTAGCTCAGAAAAACGTAGTTCTTGAAGAACATCCATTGCTACAATCTAATGTCCTACTTAATTTCCTTTTATGGGTGGTAAACTGATAAATATATCAATAAAGGTAACACCTCTTTTGTAGTTAAGCTGAGTGGTTAGAACTACTGTCGTAGAAGTCTTATTTTCGAATTGGTTCATAACCAAAACCTTTTCAATTATACATATCTGACACCGAGAATGAATTTTTCAACAGAAAGAAGCATTCTCGGGTGCGATTTTGCATGGACATTTTTTTATTAAGTTCATTTAAAAAAATCATTTTGTGATATAAATAAAATCAATTTATGTACACATTGTATAGATATAAGCATAGATATAATACATTTTTTTTCATATACGCTATGTAATTATTTGTTTTACTTATAATTTTATAATTTGAATTATCCCGTGTGTGATACGGGCTCTAAAACTAGTGTGTATATATATATAGAGGCTAAGTATAAAATGAAAACCCACTTGAGTTGTGAAAACTCTAGAAACCATTCTCAACCACATGTTTTTAATTAATATTTAAATCTTGTGGTCCACAATTACAGTGAATAAAAAATGTAAATATAAATATAACTTTTTCTCTCTCCTGAAAACATATATAAAAATGAGTAAAAAAATAGCAAAACATTTTTTTTGATGTTTCGATGTTTTATAATAAATGTTACAACATATATTACATGTAACAAAAAAAAACGATGTTACATAGGGTTTTTGCGGGTTTTCACAACTCAAGTGGGTTTTCATTTTAACCTTACCCTATATATATACATGCGTTACTTTATGGCCAATTATTGGCGATGTTAATTAGTCGTTATCGACTAAGGATGTTTGCGTATGCCTACTTTGTGTTTGCATACGGATGGATGGTGATTTTGGCCGGACCAAACTATACTACTCAGGTTCTAAAATCCTGTGGAGGGCCCTGGAAAGCCCGTAGGGGGGAGGCTCGTCTGGCATGGTCACCATCGGATGGAATGTTACGTGTTTGGGTTGTATGTGTGCTCGACCCTGATGTTATTACTTGGATATTATGTGTTTGGGTTGTACATGTGCTCGACCCTGATGTTATTACTTGGATGTTAAGCATAGGGATATAATTATATAGATATATAAGTATGACTACTTATTGTTTATTATGGCCTAACTGTCCAGATCCCGTTTTTATATTTTAACTCTTGGAATGATTTATTTAAATGTCAATTATTAAAACTTGAACTCACTCAGCTCAAGCTGACTTTGTGTGTATGTTAGTGTGAGTTTCAGGTTTAGAGGAGGATGCTTACCGCTTGGACGTGATCGAGACTACTTGGTCGGTTGAAGGCATAGCTAGTCGGGAAAATTAATAATGAAGACAGTTTATTTTTAAGTTATTATTTAACGCTTTTATATTTGGTTTTGGGCATATTTCCCGTTTCTGAGAACTTGTTTTAGTGCTTGGGAATTTCCACTGTTTATTACTCTGAACTGATTTTAATAAGATGGACGTGTTTGGTTTTAAATTTTTATGAATCGGTTTTAAATGAAACGAAATTTTTCTTAGTTTTAAATTTTTATAAGTTTTTAACATGATTACCAACTGTAGGATTCCAGGGTTTCGGGGTCTTACATCGTGTGTTCAAAACGTTCAATTTGCAAGGTGCTAATGAGGATGCGATCTTCCTTCACTTGTTCCCGTTTACACTTTCGGGTCGTGCCACCACTTGGCTCTACTCGCAACCTGTTGGAGCATTCACTACTTGGGAGGCGGTTCGCAATGCATTCATCAAGAAGTACTTTCCCCCTACTAAGGCCACTCGCCTCCGTGATCTGATCCACTCCATTCACATGGAGCCGGATGAGCCATACTACCAAGCTTGGGAGCACATTCAGAATCTGCTTTCCTGTTGTTCACAACATTGGCTCACACCTTGGGCCCTTCTTAAGAAGTTTTACAATGGGCTTACTTATGAAGCTCAAGCGAGGTTTGACACAGCTGCTAGGGGTAATTTGATGGACAAGAAGAATGTGACCGAGTGTAACGAGATGTTTGAAAGTTTCGCGCAATTTGAGTACGCGAAGAAGCCACTAGGTGGGAATTCCAATCCCATCACTAGTACATCCTCATCTTCTCGAGGTGTACACCAGGTTAATCTGGATACTGGTATGGCTGCTGCTATTGGGAATCTTACCTGTGAGATAAAGAAATTACAGGATAAGGTGGATAAGTGTGAGATGTGTAGGGGTGGTAATGGTATGCTGGAGTGTCCGTTGATGAATATCAAGATGTTGATTTTGTGGATGGTCAAAATAGGTTCCCTAATGCTTACAACAATAATCAAAACTGGAACAACTACAAGAATCAGAATAAGAATCAAGGGCAAAGTAACTCGAATTGGCGTCCGGCCGGTGGGCCACCTGGTTTCCAAGCTCCGTATAACCGAAATCAGGGACATTATAACAATGAAGGTTCTAATGGTCAAAGTTCGAATAATGGGCCAGATCTGAGTAAGAAGTTGCTGATCATGACCTGCTTATTAAGAATCAACAATCGGCTCTACTTGACATGCAAAGGTCCATTGGCGATATTGTTCGACAATTGGATGAGAGGCCCCCGGGTCAGTTTTCTGGTTCTACTCTGTAGAATCCGGCCGCTCAACTGAAGGAGATTACTACTCGTAGCGGCAGGGTTTTGGGTCCCAAGGTCAGAAAGGACGAGGTTGAAGTTGAAGATGAGGAGGTGATGGATGAAGAGATTGAGATGGAAGTACCGGGAAAAGTGCAGAACACCGCACCAGTTGCACCGCCAGTAGAGAAGAATCCGGTTGAAATCCAGCCATCACCTGTGATTGATCACTCTCGTGTTCCATATCTCGCTCGCTTAAAACATCAGAAATACAAGCGAGAGTATGGACACTTTCTTGACATGTTCTGACAGTTGAAAATTAACCTCCCATTCATTGAAGCCCTCCAACACATGCCGAAGTACGCAAAGTTTCTAAAAGACCTGTTGAAGAGGAAAGTTAGGTTGGGGGAGGTGTCATCGATTCCCCTTATGGAAGATTGTTCGGCGGTAGTGTTGAACTGCGTACCTGAGAAGTTGTCGGATCCGGGAGTGTTAACGATTCCGTGTTTATTTGGTAGTGATTCGATGACCCATGCATTGGCGGATTTGGGTGCAAGTATTAATTTGATGCCGTACTCTTTGTATGAGAAGCTGGAGTTAGGCGAGCTTACACCGACTTGCATGTCCTTATCGTTAGCCGATCGTTCGGTTAAATAGCTGCGAGGTATTATCAAGAATTTGCTAGTGAAGGTTGATAGGTTTGTATTCCCGGTCGATTTGGTGGTGCTCGACATGGAGGCCGACGAGAAGGTCCCCATCATTCTTGGTCATCCGTTCTTATGTATCGCAAAGGCGCTTATCAATGTGTATGATGGGAAGATCACGCTTTGAGTTGGTGATGAGAATGTTACTTTTGATGTTGCAAGATCGATGAAGCATTTGGGTGATCAAGATGATTTTGTAGGTTCCCTGGATGGATCGCACGAGATATCTCGATCTACTCAGGTGCGGAATCCCTGCGTAGATCGTTACGAGTATAGAACACGAATCACACGAACACACGTTATATAATAACTCAAACACGTGATACGATATCACTATTACAGACACACGTTACAGCTCTCGTAACAACTCGAACAAACTAACACGAACAACTGATACAACCAAACAGCCGTAACCTAGGACTATTTATACAGGACAACTTCGCCTGGCATGTTCAGGCGAAGTTGTCCATAACTTCGCTTGACTAACAAGTTTGCCTAGGCGAACTTGTTAACAACTTCGCTTAAGACATATATAAAACATAATTAACATTACAGACTCGATTACAGACACTAGACTATGAACTACTGACATTATGCACCAACAGACCCCCCCTTGGCAGTAGCTTCATGTCTTGATCTTCAAGCACGTGTCTTGTAACCTTCAATCTCTTTGTCTTCATGCATGTACTCCTTCTCTCACACATACTGTGACTACTCGCTGATATTTCCTCGCTTCGTCTTTCCAAGCAGGAATATAAAATATCTTCTTTTCATTTAACACCTGCAGATCAGCTTTCGATAAATTAACAAGATGCATCGGATCATACACTCTTAGCACTTCTTGTTCGTCTTCGTCTTCCATCACGGCTTCAGCAGTCTGGCAATCAACATACCACCATTTAAGGTTCTTCAACACATCCTTGGGCATTGTCTTCATCGGCACATCTTTAAGACACCGAATCGGTTTGTACTTCATTACCATCCAAGGCTTGCCATCTGCTCTCATTCCCCTTTCTTTATCTTCCACTAGCTTTCCCTTCTGTGGCTTTAATAACTCAAACTTCTTTTCTTTAATACTTTCTTTCCACACGATCTTCCCAATAACTCTGGCCATGTTGTCGTCACTTCTATTAATCAACCCCAATCTAGCCAAATCCTTCACCTCACATTCAGGCAATGTATTGAGAGATCTCAACGTCCTCTTAAAGTATTGGATCCCATCATATCTTTTCACCACGAACACTTTTAACTGTTCATCATATAGCCAACAGATAATTCCTTTCTTTGATTCAGCATAGCCTTTGATATTATAACTTTTCTTGAACATGGTTGGAACAGCAGGCTTCTTAGTTTTGATAAACCAATGAGCATAGCATTCCTTCCATCTAGGCTGCTCCTCCCATTCTGTATCATCACCTGCTGTGTCTTGACATACATCTGACTTTTCAACTTCAGGGATCTCGTGTTCAACATTCTCCTCAACTATTTCACCCTCTTCAACATCATCTTCAATCACTATTTCAGCACCAATCTTTTCAATCTCCTCAATTGGTAGAACATCATCTTCACACATAAACTCATCATCCAACATATCATCATCTAATTCCTTCAAGGCATCGATCACATCATCTCCCATCTCCTCGTCATCAACCATCACCACCTCATCACCACCAGAACTGCCAGCTGCGCTTGCAGACTCCCCCTGAGCTGTGGAAGTCCCAAGAGCTTGAGTAGTTCTTGGCAACTCACCACTTGCACCTTTCGATGCATTGGGATCATCGTCTCTGTCATTCCTCTTCTTTGTCCTGAGCTCGTCGCCTTTACAGCTCATCTCCATTGTAGGTTCCCTGGATGGATCGCACGAGATATCTCGATCTACTCAGGTGCGGAATCCCTGCGTAGATCGTTACGAGTATAGAACACGAATCACACGAACACACGAAACGAACACACGTTATATAATAACTCAAACACGTGATACGATATCACTATTACAGACACGTTACAGCTCTCGTAACAACTCGAACAAACTAACACGAACAACTGATTCTACCAAACAGCCGTAACCTAGGACTATTTATACACGACAACTTCGCCTGGCATGTTCAGGCGAAGTTGTCCATAACTTCGCTTGACTAACAAGTTCGCCTAGGCGAACTTGTTAATAACTTCGCTTAAGACATATATAAAACATAATTAACATTACAGACTCGATTACAGACACTAGACTATGAACTACTGACATTATGCACCAACAGACTCCCCCTTGGCAGTAGCTTCATGTCTTGATCTTCAAGCACGTGTCTTGTAACCTTCAATCTCTTTGTCTTCATGCATGTACTCCTTCTCTCACACATACTGTGACTACTCGCTGATATTTCCTCGCTTCGTCTTTCCAAGCAGGAATATAAAATATCTTCTTTTCATTTAACACCTGCAGATCAGCTTTCGATAAATTAACAAGATGCATCGGATCATACACTCTTAGCACTTCTTGTTCGTCTTCGTCTTACATCAAGGCTTCAGCAGTCTGGCAATCAACATACCACCATTTAAGGTTCTTCAACACATCCTTGGGCATTGTCTTCATCGGCACATCTTTAAGACACCGAATCCGTTTGTACTTCATTACCATCCAAGGCTTGCCATCTGCTCTCATTCCCCTTTCTTTATCTTCCACTAGCGTTCCCTTCTGTGGCTTTAATAACTCAAACTTTTTTTCTTTAATACTTTCTTTCCACACGATCTTCCCAATAACTCTGGCCATGTTGTCGTCACTTCTATTAATCAACCCCAATCTAGCCAAATCCTTCTCCTCACATTCAGGCAATGTATTGAGAGATCTCAACGTCCTCTTAAAGTATTGGATCCCATCATATCTTTTCACCACGAACACTTTTAACTGTTCATCATATAGCCAACAGATAATTCCTTTCTTTGATTCAGCATAGCCTTTGATATTATAACTTTTCTTGAACATGGTTGGAACAGCAGGCTTCTTAGTTTTGATAAACCAATGAGCATAGCCTTCCTTCCATCTAGGCTGCTCCTCCCATTCTGTATCATCACCTGCTGTGTCTTGACATACATCTGACTTTTCAACTTCAGGGATCTCGTGTTCAACATTCTCCTCAACTATTTTACCCTCTTCAACATCATCTTCAATCACTATTTCAGCACCAATCTTTTCAATCTCCTCAATTGGTAGAACATCATCTTCACACATAAACTCATCATCCAACATATCATCATCTAATTCCTTCAAGGCATCGATCACATCATCTCCCATCTCCTCGTCATCAACCATCACCACCTCATCACCACCAGAACCGCCAGCTGTGCCTGCAGACTCCCCCTGAGTTGTGGAAGTCCCAAGAGCTTGAGTAGTTCTTGGCAACTCTCCACCTGCACCTTTCGATGCATTGGGATCATCGTCTCTGTCATTCCTCTTCTTTGTCCTGAGCTCGTCGCCTTTACAGCTCATCTCCCCCTGAGATGCCAAGAACTCCTTCATAGCATCTATAATTTTCCCATGTTCAACCAGGAGGGACGAATGTAGTTGATTTTCTGCTACTAGGCGCTGAATAGCCTGGGTCTGGATAAGATTCACCCTTGACTGCTCTGCCACGACCCGTGCCAGTGCGGCTATTCTTTCCGAGTCTGATAGGGTTGCATCGAAATCGAACCTCATATGCGATAAATCGTGAGTGTACTGAGGAGGGATTTCCGATGAAACCGGGACATCAGAAGCAGCTGTGGACGTAACCGCAGGTGGTATCGTGACCGACAACCCATAGTCGCGCAACTGTTGTTGAATCCAAAGAACCTGGGAGCAGCAGTTGGATGCTGCCATGTATTCTGCTTCACAGGCTGAAATTGCGACTGAAGTCTGCTTCTTGCATTGCCACGACACCAATCTGCCACCAAGAAACTGACATCCACCAGTTGTTGACTTCCGACTCTGATTGCACCCTCCATAATCAGAATCTGTGTAAGCGACCAACTCCAAGTCTTCTCCTTTTGCGTACCACAACCCCAGCTTCGGTTTGCCTTTGAGATACCGCAAGATACTCTTCACACCCTTCATGTGAGATTCCTTTGGGTTTGCCTGAAAACGAGCACAAAGACAAACTGCAAACATAATATCAGGCCTAGAAGCAGTTAAGTACATTAAAGAACCTATAATAGCCCGATACTGAGTTGGGTCCACATCTGCGTCATTGTCAGAATCAGCACCCAATTTATGGTTGACGCAGATTGGAGTATCGAATGGATTGCTGTCCTCCATCTTGAAGCGTTTGAGCACATCATGGACATACTTGGTCTGATGAATGAACATCCCTTCCTTCTTCTGATCAACCTGCAATCCTAAAAAGAAAGTTAGTTAACCCATAGCACTCATTTCAAACCTTTTCTTCATGACGGCCTCAAAATCTTGACACATGGAGACTTTTGATGCAGCCAAAATAATGTCATCCACGTAGACTTGCACTAGCAGGAAGTCGCTTCCTTGTCTCTTCACAAACAGTGTGCTATCAATCTGACCTCTTTCAAACCCATTTTCAAGCAAGTAATCTGATAAAGTTGAGTACCAGGCACGAGGTGCTTGATGTAGTCCATACAACGCCTTGCTTAATTTGTACACATGGTCTGGAAAGTCTGGGTCAGGAAAACCCGGAGGTTGCTCAACATACACAACCTCATCAACTTTCCCATTTAGGAATGCACTCTTTACGTCCAACTGAAAAACCTTCATCTTTTTATAAGCAGCAAATGCCAAAAACAATCTAATGGCTTCCAATCTTGCCACAGGAGCGAACACTTCATTATAATCAATCCCCTTTTGTTGATTAAAAACTTTAACGACTAGCCTCGCCTTGTTTCTTATAATAATCCCTTTCTCATCTCTCTTGCACTTAAACACCCATTTTGTGCCTATCGCATGCACATTCTTTGGTTTTTCAACCAAAGTCCAAACTTCCATTTTCTTGAACTGAGCCAACTCTTCTTGCATGGCTTCGACCCACGAGCTGTCCTTGAGAGCCATTTGATAATTCTTCGGTTCAATCTGGCTGATAAAGCAGGTGTACAAGCATTCGTTGATTATGCCTGTCTCCTTAATGCTTGTGTAAACACAGGTGTGCTCATTCAAGCTACGTCTTGTTTGTACACCGGAGGACACATCACCAATCACATTCTACAAAGGGTGATCTTTATGAATTCTCGTGGTCGGAACAGAACCGACATGCAGATTGTCTTCCAAGTTAGAAGAGAGCTCGTCAATGATTGTTTCTTGCTGAGAGTGAAACGGATTGAAAAATTCTTCTTCAGTCGAGGCAGCAGGGGTATCGATAGCATTTGATGAGGAAGGTTGACATTTATCGATCCGCTGTCTTTGCAATAGATTTTCTTCCTCATCAAGGATCATCTTCGTAGCAACTCTCTCTTCTTCTTCAGCAATATCCAAATACGGTATGTTAAAAGACTTAAAAAGTTTAACATAGTCGAAAAACTCAGCAGGTCCGTTGCTTGGTTTTGGCGGTTGGTAACTTGTGATATCGGTGTTACACACCACCTCAACCTTGCTGGTCGATGTATTAAAGACACGTCTGTTGGGTGTCCCAACAACATAACCGACACGTCTGTTGGGTTCAAGACCACTCAAGTTGGGCTTCCTCCCATGCATAAGCTCATAACACGTTTTATTAAGTCGTTTAACCGTCAAGACTCTATTGAGGATATAGCAGGCTGTAGCAACAGCTTCAGCCCAGAACACCACAGGAAGCTTTGAATCAGCCAGCATAGTTCTGGCTCCTTCAATTAATGTTCTATTCTTCCTTTCAGCCACTCCATTCTGTTGCGGTGTATACGGAGCGCTGTATTGGTGTTCGATCCCTTTCTGAAGGCAGAAGATCTCCATCTCAAAATTCTTGAACTCCGTTCCATTGTCACTCCTGATGAACTTAACCCTTTTATCCATAACGTTCTCAACTTTGGTAATCAAATTCTTCACCATCTGAGCCGTTTCATCTTTTGATTTCAGGAAATATACCCACGAATATCGTGAGTAATCATCAGTGATCACCAAGCAATAAGAAGTACCTCCCAGACTTTTTGCATTCACGGGACCGAAGAGATCCATGTGAAGCAATTCTAGGGTACTGGCAATTGAATTGACTTTCTTGGTGAGATGGGATTTCTTGTGCTGCTTTCCCTTCTTGCACGGTAGACATTTGTCTTCAAAATTGAAACTTTTCAAGGGAACGCCCAGCACAAGTCCATTCTTGACAATATGGTTCATCTTCCGAAGATGAATGTGCCCCATTCTCCTATGCCACAATTCGGACTCCGATTCGCTCGCTTTTGTCATAAGGCATGATTCTTCCGTGGCCATTTCAGTTGACCTCATATCCATAATGTACGTATTCCTCTCACGTGGAGCCTTCATCACAATCCACTCCTCTGGTATCTGAAAACCAGGATGTAACACAATTGCTTCATTCTTTGTGAAGTGTACGGTGTACTCCTTATCACAAATCTGCGACACACTCAGCAGATTGTGCTTCAATTCTTCGACAAAGTTTACTTTTTCTAATGTCATCTTCCCGTTAGACACCGTTCCCATTCCTGTAATCTTTCCTCCACTTTCACCTGCAAAGCTCACTCTCCCTCCTTGAACATGTTTCAAATCGTGTAACAAGTTTTTGTTACCCGTCATGTGCCGGGAACAGCCGCTATCCACAACCCAAAGATTATTGGCAGCCCTGTTCAACTGTTCCTGCACGATAAAGCAAAAGATTAGAATCTAGGGACCCAAGACCAATTGGTCTTGGATCTATACATCCCAAACTTTGGCTTTCCAAAGTTAGTATCTGGATAATTCCTGTAAGTCCTATTTGGATACCTCCTTGTAGATTGATTGTGAGGCCTTCCAAACCTTTGTGAATTGAAAGAATTATAGCTTGTGGTTTGGTTATTAGCAGTGTAAAACTGAGATTTGTTTCTATGAAAACCTGAATTAGTCACATTTTTGAATTTTGAATGGTTTTCATTTTTAGCAGTATGATAATTACTATTAGGCTTATTCTCAGTTTTAGTAGGCCTCACACCTCTGAATCGCTGCTTCAGAGGGCAATCTGCAACAAGATGTCCTAATTGATTACACCTAAAACAACACCTATGCTCAACTTTTTTATCAACTGGTGTTTTAGATGTCGAGGCTTTATTACCGCCCGTTCGTCTCACATATGGTGGGATGTACGGGTTTAGTGGAGTACTCTTTTTATTCGTCTTATCTTTCTCTCCACCATTGGGTAATACCACCTCCTCTTTTGCCTTACCAGACTCGGATGACTTATCTGAATCCGATGAGACTGGACTTGGATCAGAAATTTGAACACTTGAAACAGGCGAACTTGTTTCGCCTCCAATAACATTTGGTTCTTTACAAGTTACTTTAACTGGTACTGTCTGAGCAACCTCAAAGTCAACAGATTTCTGAACACTAGGGTTAAAAGTGTAATTGTGATTATAAGGTGGTGGAACCTCATGATAACCGATTCCTCCTCTCTTAGCAGAGGAACCTTGATCACTAACAAGGTGATCAAGAATAGCAGAGGAATTTCTGAACTGCTCAAGTTTTCTATTCAATTCCACCACTTTCACCTGGTGATCAGTAATCTGTTTTTCTCTATCAGCGACTAGTTTGGTTTTTTCTTCCAAAACTTCATAGCTTAGATCAATCACTTCAATTTTTTCAGCAAGTTTTGCTTTTAGACTTTTAATATCATTTTCACAAGCTTTTATCTTTACTTTATAACTATTTTCTCTTGTTTTAGTATAGTGATGATCTTCTTTTAAAGTTTTAAACTCAGCATCCAAACTAACATACTGATCAGTTATAGTAGCTAATTGCTTAGACAAGTTTTCGCATTTAGAACAAGTAGGTTTAGAACATACCTCGGAGAGCTGGTCTTTAACATCTGCCATAAAAGCTTTTACTTCTCCGGTAACCTTCTCATTTCCTTCAGTTTCAACCTTCGCCAAATTGGCCTGTTTGAAAGTTTCTTCAGAATGCAAGTTCCAGTTGTATTCACCATCTCCTCTGGAAATCATTGCACTATAATCTTTAGAACCCCCACTTTGCTGTGTAGACCTGCCCTGACTTCGTTCCACACGCTCATTCCTGCATTCCTTTGCAAAGTGACCGTTTTGCTGACAATTGTAGCATCTTACCTTCGTCTTGTCAAACCCTGGCCTTCCACCGACAAACTTCCTTCTGGTCTTTCTCATAAACCGCTTCACTCTTCTCACGATCATGGCCATCTGCCATTGTAGATCCATTTCTTCCAGATCATCAGCATCAATCTGGTCATAATCTTCATCCAACATAGTTGGATCAACAATCTTCCCCTGAATGTAGTTCTCATAGGAAGCAATAAAAGAAGCATAGAGACCAAACTGCTCTTCAGCAGACTTGACACTCATAGGCATCTTGGAGTAGTTGTTGCTGGGAATACTTGGAGAGCAACTACTCTTGCTTACCTGGGGATGAGAACCACTCGATCCACCTGCTACATAGCAAACATCACCATTTGTGTTGACTGACACATGCCCCTCATGTGATGAATTTGCGCCCGACTCTCCCTTCGAGTAGTAGGCAGCAGATTCAGTCTTCGATCCTGAGCTAGTGTTGACTTTAGCTCCATACATACCTGGATCTTGAACCTGATCCATAGGTGTCTCTTTTCTGACCATGTTAAGCTCAAAGGTTCTGAGCTTGTTGACTGCCGTTTCTAGATCATATGTGGGAAAGTCTTTGTCTTCCCTCATCAGCACAGTGTACATCTCCCATTTTGGTGGGAGAGCATCTAGAAGCTTCTCAACTATTTCTTCTTCTCGGTAGGAAATTGAATAGTTGCTCAATTCAGTCATCAGATGGTAATATCGAGTAATAATATCATCTAAAGATTCATTCTTCAAATACTTGAAGACTGAGAACTGGGTTTTGTGCAATTTTTTCTTTGAAGCACGGATTCCTACATTCCCTTCAAATCTGTTCTCAAGAGCTTCCCAAAGCTCTCTTGCTGACGTATACTTTCTAAACGTATGAAGGATCTCTTGTGGAAGAGCCATAGTAATAGCAGCATGAGCCTTGCTCTCGGCCTCATACATCTTTTTCTCTTCTTCTTCCATTTTGCTATACTTTTTGATTTGATCACGACCTTCATACTCCATAACTGGTGGAATATAACCATCCTGGATGCATACCCACATCTTCGCATCCTGGTATTTGACATATTGTATGAACCGATCCTTCCATGCAACGAAATCGGTTCCCTTCAGCAACCTTGGGGCCTTAGTAGCTGACCCTGCTTCTACTTCCATCTTTACTAACTCAGAGATGTTAATTGACGATATCTTTCTCGAAAACAAAGAAACCCGAAAAAAATCAAAAAATCAAAAAATTTTCTGAAAAGTACTGTAGGCGAAGTTACGGATAACTTCGCTTAAGCCTTAACTTCGCCGCTGATTAACTTCGCTGAAGAACTTCGCAGATGATTAACTTCGCTTAAGGTAAGCGAACTTAGGAGGTAGGCGGAGTTGTAGAGAACTTCGCTGAGTTAGGCGAACTTGAGAAGGTAGGCGAAGTTGTGGATAACTTCGCTTAACCTTATATCTTCGCCGAAACCCTACGTATCCTGACGGCAACTTCGCCTGATGAACACGGACGTTTTTGCATATCTGAAATCTGGATTTTACGAGGTTTTTGACGGTGCAAAGGCTTGAATACGATGGTAGGAGGTAAGACGTCCCGCGAATAGTCGAAACGGGACGATTTCTACACCCGCGTGAATATCCCGAACCACACAATCGAGCAAAAGATCTGATACCAATTGTAGGTTCCCTGGATGGATCGCACGAGATATCTCGATCTATTCAGGTGCGGAATCCCTGCGTAGATCGTTACGAGTCTAGAACACGAATCACACGAACACACGTTATATAATAACTCAAACACGTGATACGATATCACTATTACAGACACACGTTACAGCTCTCGTAACAACTCGAACAAACTAACACGAACAACTAATACAACCAAACAGCCGTAACCTAGGACTATTTATACACGACAACTTCGCCTGGCATGTTCAGGCAAAGTTGTCCATAACTTCGCTTGACTAACAAGTTCGCCTAAGCGAACTTGTTAACAACTTCGCTTAAGACATATATAAAACATAATTAACATTACAGACTCGATTACAGACACTAGACTATGAACTACCGACGTTATGCACCAACAGATTTCGGTGGTCCATGCCACTCAGTTTATTTTATTAACTCATTTATTGCAAGTATTGATAGCTGCTTCGATTATATTTGTGGTGCAGATCTCGTGGGAAATAATGGTTTGGTTGATTGTGATGATTTGGGTGAGGATGAGTCGTGTGAGAACGATTTGGTTTGTGATGAGTTGGTTGAGATTTCGGGTTTGCCCGAGATAATAGAGGTGAATGAGATTAGTTGTGAGAGTGAGGCGGGTTCTGTGGAGAAACTCGCTCCGTTGGAATTGAAAGTACTCCCGTCGCATTTGGAGTATACGTATCTTGATGAGGGATCGAACTTGCCCGTTATTGTGTCATCCAAGTTGACGGAGGAATAAAAGTCGAAGTTGATAGACGTTTTGAAGTTGCATAAAGGGGTGATTGCATGGAGACTTTCCGATATTCAAGGTATTAGCCCCGCTTATTGCACACACCGGATTTTAATGGAGGATGAGTACAAACCGGTGGTGCAACCACAAAGGCGTCTTAATCCGAATATGCAAGAAGTTGTGAAGAAAGAGGTGTTAAAGTTGATGGATGCCGGGATGATCTACCCGATTTCCGATTCTCCATGGGTGAGCCTAATCCAAGTTGTTCCAAAGAAGGGAGGTATTGCCGTTGTGATGAATGTGAAGAATGAGCTTATCCCTTCGCGTACGGTTACCTGTTGGAGAGTATGTATTGATTATCGGAGATTGAATGATGCTACTCGGAAGGACCACTTCCCATTGATGTTTATTGATCAGATGCTGGAGCATTTTGCAGGTCAGCAGTTTTATTATTTTCTTGACGGTTTTTCGGGTTATTTCCAAATCCCCATTGCACTGGAAGACCAAGAGAAGACGACTTTTACATGTACCTATGGCACGTTTGCGTTCCGGCGCATGCCATTTGGACTATGTAACACTCTAGCTACCTTTCAGCGTTGTATGGTGGCCATCTTTCAGGATATGATTGAGATGTCCATGGAGGTGTTTATGGACGATTTTTCGGTTTACGATAATTCTTTCGACGATTGTTTAGCTAATCTTGAGAAGATGTTGAAGAGGTGTATCGAAACGAAGTTGATGTAAAATTGGGAGAAATTCCATTTTATGGTGACGGAAGGGAACGTGTTGGGTCATAAGATCTCGAGAGACGGTATTGAGGTGGATCGTGCAAAGATTGATACTATAAGTAGACTTCCTCCACTGACGAGTGTGAAAGCGATTAGGAGTTTCTTGGGTCATATGGGATTTTATCGGTGATTTAACAAAGACTTTTCCAAAATTACTCGGCCAATGACCCGAAGCCTCGAGAAAGATGTGCCGTTTATATTTGATGATGAGTGTGTGAAGGCGTTCACGTATGTTAAAGAGAAGCTCGTAAGTGCTCCCATTATTTGTTCTCCCGATTGGAGCTTGCCGTTTGAGCTCATGTGTGATGCTAGCGACTATGCGGTTGGAGCAGTTTTGGGTCAAAGGCGAGATAAAAATTTTCACCCCATCTATTATGCTTGAAAGACGTTGAACGATGCTCAAGGGAATTACACCACTACCGAGAAGGAGCTGTTAGCAGTTGTTTTCGCATTTGACAAGTTCCGCTCGTATCTCGTGCTTTTGAAGACCACCGTTTTCACCGATCATGCATCCTTGCGTTTCCTCTTTCAAAAGAAAGACGCAAAGCTTCGTCTTATACGGTGGATTCTTCTGCTTTCCGAGTTTGACATTGAGATCAAAGAAAAGAGGGGTACGGAAAATGTAGTGGCCGATCATCTATCCTGTTTAAAGGACCCAAGGAGAGAAGAGTTGCATGAGGAAGAGATTGGAGATACATTCCCTCACGAGTCGATCGATTTTGTTGTGGCTGAGAAGCAAGGTATGCCATGGTTCACTGATTTTGCTAATTATTTAACGAAGAATGTTGTGTTGGAGGGTATGACTACGCAACAAAAGAGGAAGTTCTTCCGAGATGTGAATAGGTATGTGTGGGATGATCCATTCTTGTTTAAGATTGGTGGTGATCGGATTTTGAGGATATGTGTGACGAAAGAGGAAGGTTGGGATATTCTCAAGCATGTTTATGAAGGGTTGACTGGAGGTCATCATGGTGCACATGCTATCGCACAGAAGGTGTTTGATAGTGGGTTTTATTGGCCGACAGTTGTTAAAGATGCTGAAGAGTTTTGAAGCTTTGTGATGCGTGCCAAAGAACAGGTAATATTTCTTCCAAGAATGAGATGCCCCAAAACCCATACAAATTCTTGAAATCTTTGATGTATGGGGCATCGACTTCATGGGACCGTTTCTCATGTCGAACGGTAATAAGTATATTTTGGTAGCGATTAATTATGTGTCGAAGTGGGTGGAAGCCCAAGCATTGGCGACAAATGATGCACGAGTTGTTGTGAAATTCCTTAAGGAGTTGTTTACTCGTTTCGGTACTCCGAGAGCTATTATTAGTGATCAGGGAACCCATTTTTGTAATACCGTTATGGAGAAGGCGTTAGCTCATTATGGGGTTACTTATCGTACCTCTACTGCCTATCACCCTCAAAAGAATGGTCAAGTCGAGAATTCTAATCGAGGGGTGAAGAGGATTTTGGAGAAGACGGTTGGGCTAGTCGGAAGGACTGGTCGAAGAAGTTAGATGATGCATTGTGGGCATTTCGAACTGCATAAAAGACTCAGTTGGGTACTACACTGTTTATGCTTGTTTATGGTAAGTCTTGTCATCTTTCGGTGGAGGTTGAGCATCGTGCTTATTGGGCATTGAAGACGGTGAATGTCGATCTTACCGCGGTCACGAGAAAAAGTTACTTTCAGATTCATGAGTTGGAAGAGCTTCAGGATGCAGCATATCTTCGATCATTGAACATCAAAGAAAAGATGAGAGCTCTACACGATCGACGTTTGAAAGGCGACAAAGAGTTCAAGAAAGGAGATAAGGTATTATTATTTAATTCTCATTTGAAGTTGTTTACAGGAAAGTTGAGATCAAAGTGGACGGGACCATACTTGGTGAAAGAAGTTTTCCCGTATGGAGTGGTAGAATTGAAGAATCCGGATAATGGAACATCTTGGAAGGTGAACGATCATCGTTTGAAGCACTATCTTGGAGGACCGGAAGAATCAATCGAGATGGAGGAAACTCCTCTCGATCCATCGCACTGATTTGTCACACATGGTTCTTGAGTGAATATCAAGTGTAGAGTTTGTATATTTCTTTCTATTTTTATTTCTATTTTATTTTATATATTTTTCCTTGAGTCACTAACGTAGTTTTTTGTAGTTTTTATTTGTTTTTAAGTTTTGAAAGTTTTGAAGGTAGATAGTGTGAAGATCCCCTTGAAGTATAATACAACATTCAAGTGTGGGGATGGAGCAGCAGGAGCCATATACTTTTTATTTATCTATTTGCTTCTTTTCTACACGTTTATTGGTTTGGTTGGATGGTCTGGTTACATACTTTAACTGCTTAATATCAATCAAGTTGATAAGATGAATTTTTAGATATTGTTTGTATTTTTGTCCTATTCCGTTCATATATGAGAGAAAGGAGATACTGGTTGTTGAGCACGTTCGGAGATGGAGGGCATTTATGGAAGAAGACTTTCGCGTCATATTTCACTCACATATTACTAGCTAAGTCTTTTCCTTTTTTACTTTGTTTTTATATTTTTAGTTTTTAATTTTTAGCCTTGTTTTATTTTTGTATTTTTAGGTTTTGTTTTGTTTTTAAATTATTGAGTCGTGTTTCCATCTTTGCATTGAGGACAATACATATTTTAAGTGTGGGGATGGGAATACATATGTTTTTTTCGTTTAAGTTTTTATTTATAAAAAAAAAAGTTTTGAAAAATGTCATTGAATTTGTTTCGTTTTGTATTTAAATGGGAGATGAGGATATACTTATTGGGAATCGGTTTTTCAAACTACTAATAATAAGATATAATTAAAGAACACGCACTTAACTTGGGATGTGTCGGTAGGCTCAGCCTTGAGAATGAAAGGGCAGTTTGATAGTTGGTTTAAAAACGAAAAAAAATATGATCTTTAGTGTGATACATGTTAAGTCTGTATAAAATATGAGATGAAAGGTCGGGCCATACTCAAGCCTCATTTTTAGTTTGATTGTAGAAAATTATAAACTTTTATAGAAATCTGAATACGTTATCATTCGATGCTTAGGTAGGTTTAAAGTTAGAGTATGCTGTGTAGCCGGTGATATAAAATTAAATCTTATACTTCTAGTTTTAGTGGTTAACACTTCATAGGCGTATGGTTTTATAGTTTTAATTCCTGTATTGATGGGATGCCTCTGGTTCGGAGACCACGGGTCGTTTTACGGTTGTTCATCTGGGTATCTTCGGATATTTAAATAAATAAAAGCTTTTAAGCATAAACCGGTAGTTTACTGCAATCATTACATTCACTTACATCAATTACAGTGAAGTAAAATCTTGATGATCCAGTGATCATCCCGCTGTTAGTAATACGTGGTCCTTTTACGTGCATCCCATACCATAAAGAACAGGATCAACTAGAGACACGACGTATGTAAACTGACAGATGGAAACTTGTAAAATCACGGGTGGTAATGGATCCGAGGTATTGCTTGATAACGGGGGTATGTCATGTAGTGGGGAACACTAGCTAGTTAGTTGAATAATTGAACCTTAATCGTATCTAATGGCTGCTTGGTAGACATTGATGCTTAAACTTAGGTGGATAAACAATATCCTTGATCGTTTTAGCTATTCATGAAAAATGTGCAACAATGTTTTAATCTGCTATCTATGAGGTTTAAGTCAAGTTGGAGTGGTTTGATCCAGTAAAATCTAAAATAAAACGGGTGTTGACTGTGGGTTCCACTAAATTATATACAAAATAATAATAATAATAATAATAATAATAATAATAGTTGGATCTTACTTGTCCCGGGAAAGACAAAGGCATGGGTTTAAGTGAACAACAATATCGGTGATCGCAGCTTTTGCGTTGTTCTAAAATTTTAAGATAACCTATATGTTTTTAAGACTGTATTTCTCCGATTCTGATCCCATTGCAATGAGACTTTTTCAGGGAAGAAAAAAAATAAGTGTGGGGATATTTAATATAACGTTTAATATACATTAATACCGTGTACATTTTATTTATTATTATATTAGTTTTGTTCGGTTTTAAGCAAGATTTGTATACAACTAACATGGTTTTATATTCCAGGTTTCGGGTTTTAATTATGGTGAAAAGAGGACGAAAAATGAGCAAAAACAAGCCGAACCGGAGAACCGAACCATCAGGAAACGAACCGGACCAGACCAGGAAGAGAACTGGACCGGATAAGCCGTCCCCCCCCCCACAAGATGCCGGAGCGCCGCGCGGTGGGGAGGCCAAGGCCGGCCGCGTGGCACCTTGGGCCTGTCTCCAGAATGTTCCAACCGTCTTTAGGGTTTTAAGCAACATGTTTCCTATTTAAAGACCCCTAAACTCACCCTTAAGGATATACTGATGTTCCAGCCGATTTTGGGGAGTTCCGGGGCTTACGAGATCAGCTTTTGGCAGCTTTGAAGTCAAAGAATCATCTGGTGGTGTGCGTATTAGTTGAAGACGAAGAACACGGGTTTTATCCTTTATTTCTTTCGCTTTTGTTTATTTAGCGCCATCAATTCTTGTTTGCTTATTTTGATTAAATTTAAGATGTTAGGCTAAATTGTATGAACTATCTAGGCTTATGATGAACCTACTTTGATGTTTTTATTTGACTTTGGGATTGTTTATCGTTATGGTTTAGTAAAAGATTTATTTATAATTAATTGATGCGTATGAATGCTTAGGATTGTTTGATGAGTTTTATTCCATAGTTTTCCTTGATTATTGTTTGTCATATAATAGGATTGCTATTAGGTTAATTACTTCTTGTTTTTGATTATTTTATAATTGATGTCATGTTAAGGTCATAGGAATAATATTGTCAAATAAACCTAAGTTTGTTGCTAACCTAAAATCTGTAAAGTCCTAGGTTATTGATAGATATTTATTATTTAATCTTGCTAGATTTAGTTCTTCGTAAGGAGTCCGTCTAGGTTTGATTATTTATTATTGTTTATTGAATCAATTAAATATATTAAATTGCCTTTGATTTCCGCTGTAAGGTAGGATTTCGTATGAAGGAACTAAATTATAAATAATTAGGGTGACCGTAAGGGAACTTGATTTTTAATACTGGCGTGCGTTAAAACTTGTTAGAAATCCATAGGTGTCTCTTGAGAAGGGTTAGGGGTCCTGTTCGGGTTTTCTTTTATGTTTCGATTTTACTATCCCAGTCCATAACTAAATATTTTCCCGGTTAATTCATTACTGAAATTTTGGGGATTCTAGGCTAGGTAGTTTTCTCATCATTATCTTATTTTAAATAAACAAACTCTTGCTTTCGTTTAAATTACTTGTTTTTTTAATTAGTTTTTAATTATAGTATTAAATTAGTATTTTAAATAAAACCCCCCAAACAAATATAAATTAATAAGTCGTATGTGTAGTTGAGTCTAATTAGCTAATAAACGTAATTTAGAGAGTCTCGTGGGTTCGATATCCGGACTTACTTAGCTTTACTAGAGTCGATCGGTTCACTTGCCGGTTAGTAGTTTAGTCGAGTTTTAGAGAATCTGGAGTATTACTTAGTGTTTATTTTTAGGTAAATTAGTTAATGATTATTAAACTACTTCAAGCACATCATCGTCTTCTCTTGGTCTTCCGGTGCAATGGGAATTTGAAAATTACCCGAAAAATCGTTGAGAAAACAGTATAACTGCTGACCTACAAGATGCTCCAACATCTGATCAATAAACGGCAATGAGAAATGGTGTTTCCGGGTGGCATCATTCAACATCCAATAGTTAATACACACACGCCAACCGGTGACTGTTCGCGAAGGGATAAGCTCATTCTTCTCATTCATCAGCACAGTCATGCCTCCCTTCTTCGGGACAACTTAGGTCGGGTTCACTAATGGAGAATCGGAAATCGGGTAGATCATCCCGGTATCCATCAACTTCAATACCTCCTTCTTCACCACCTCTTACATATTCGGATTAAGTCGCCTTTGTGGTTGCACCACCAGTTTGTACTCATCCTACAATAAAATTCGGTGTGTGCAATAAGTGGGGCCAATACCTTGAATATCGGAAAGTCTCCATGCAATCGCCCCCTTATGCAGCTTCAACACGTCTATCAACTTCGACTTTGTTCCTACGTCAACTTCGAAGACACAATAACTGGCAAGTTTGAGACCTCATCAAGATAAGCATACTTAAAGTGTGACGGGAGAACTTTCAACTCCAATGGAGCAGGTTTCTCCACGGAACGCGCCTCATTCTTACATCTAATCTCATTCACTTCTATAATCTCGAGCAGCATCGAAATCTCAACCAACTCGTCAAAACCAAAACCTTCTCACCTGAATCATCCTCAAACAAATCAACACAATCTACTATACCACTACCTCCCACAAGATCTGCACCACAAATATAATCGAAACAGCTATACCTTGCAACATCAAATGTAACATTCTCATCACAAACCCAAAGTGTGGTCCTCCCATCATATACATCAATAAGTGCCTTCGCGGTGCGTAAAAACGGATGACCAAGAATGATGGGAACCCTTTCGTCGGCCTCCATCTCGAGCACCACAAAATCCTCCGGGAACACAAACTTATCAGCTTTCACTAGAAAATTCTTGATAATGTCCCGCGGTTACTTAACCGAATGATCGGCAACGACAATGACATGCTAGTCGTTGTAAGCTCGCCCAATTCCAACTTCTCGTATGAAGAATATGGCATCAAATTAATACTTGCCCCCAAATCTGCTAATGCATGGCCCATCGTGTCACCACTGAACAAACAAGGAATTGTAAACACACCTGAATCCGACAACTTCTTGGGTAGACGACTCAACACTACCTCCGAAAAATTCCATTAAGTGGAATCGATGAAACCTCTCCCAATCTATCCTTCCTATTCAACAAGTCGTTCAAGAACTTTGCATACTTTAGCATGTGTTGGAGGGCTTCAATAAACGGAAGATTAATCTTTAATTGTTGGAGCATGTCGAGAAAGTGCCCGCACTCCCTCGTGTATTTTTGATGCTTTAAGCTAGTGGGATATGGAACACGAGTGTGATCAATCACAGGTGATGGTCAGACTCCAATCGGCTTCTTCTTCACTAGCGGGTCAACCGGTGCTGTGTTTTGTACATTGCCCGGTACTTCCATCTCGATCTTCATCCATCACCTCCTCATCTTCAACTTCAACCTCACCTCTTCTTACCTCGGGACACAAAACCCATCCGCTACAAGTAGTAATTGCCTTCAATTGAGCAGCTGGATTCTGTTGAGTAGAACCTGAAAACAGTCCCGAGAGTCTCTCATCCAATCATCGAGCAATATCACCAACGGACCTCTGAATATCAAGTAAGGACGACTAATGATTCTTTAGCAACAGATAATGATCGCAAAGAGTTTTCTAAGCAGCTTGATCTCTAGTAAGGATTTGCTGCATCATCTCTACCAACCTCCCAATACCACTCAAAGCTGGCTCATTACCCGAACCCTGCCACTCGAACCTCCACTGTTATACTTTGATTCCGGTTATAGGCGGCTTGGAAGCTAGGTGGCCCACCGGCTGGACGCCAATTCGAGTTACCTTGTCCTTGATTCTGGTTCTGATTCTTGTAGTAGTTCCAGCTTTGATGGTTATTGTTGTAAGCATTAGGGAACCTGTTCTGACCAGCCGCAAAATCAACTTCTTGGCTATTCCTCAATTGACACTCCAACGTACCATGACCACCCCTACACAGCTCACACTTATCTACCTTACCCTCCAACTCCTTTAACTCTCGGGTAAGAATCTCCAAGGCAGCAGCCACACCAGCATCCAGATTAACCTTGTGCACACCTCGAACAGATGAGGTTGTACTGATGACGGGATTGGAATTCCCGCGACGAGGCTTCTTCGTTATTCCTATTGTGCAAAACTTTCAAACATCTTGTTACACTCGGTCACATTCTTCCTGTCCATTAGATTATCCCCAGCAGCTGTGTCAAGCCTAGCTTGAGTCTCATAGGTAAGCCCAATGTAAAACTTCTCAACAAGGGCCCAAGGTGTGAGCCAAGTTGACAGAATAGCAAATTCTGAAAGCGCACCCAAGCTTGGTAATATAGTTCATCCGACTCCATGTGAAAGGAGTGGATTTGATCACGGAGGTGAGAAGCTTTAGTAGGTGGAAAGTACTTCTTGATGAATGCAGTTCGAAACGCCTCCTAACTAGTGAATGCTCCTGCTGGTTGTGAATCGAGCCACGAGTAAGACGGTTGATGTGTGCGGGTGCGTCTTTATCTTCTCGGCAATGGAACAGGTTATGTTGGGTGAGATTGGCCATGACGTAGGAAGGAATCTGCCATGTGTAGGGTAATTAATCTCGGGAGTGATAATGGGTGAGTGATTTCTATGAAAACCTTCAAAAGCTTGCTGGTACATGGTGCGGTTGTTGACGACGATTTGGTTGACTGGGATGTTTCTGGGACTCAGTGGTGGTGAATTTGCGGGTGATGATTGTGGTGAAGTATCTATGGTGATCGGTTGCTTTTCTGACGATGATGAACTTCCCTCGGACTTCAACGGAGTAGGTCCAAAGCAATCCAACGACGGTCCGTGCGAACGAAGATGTGACATGTACCTACAAAACGCACAAAACCGAGTAAGTAGATTCTAATAAAAAGACTCTAAAAAAAATAAAAATAAACTAACAATTAAAAACAAACTAGAATTAATTAGACTCCTACGACTCAAACAAAACGTGAAACGAAACAAGTAGCACGTATGCAGCGAATAGGTCTAATAAAAGCTAATAACGCAATTGCCAAGAGTCCCCGGCAACGGCGCCAAAAACTTGATGTTCTAAAAGTAGTCAAATAATTATTAACTAAATTATGCTAATCTATACACTAAGTAATACTTTAGAATCTTTAAAACTTGACGAAAATGTTAACCGGCAAGTGAACTGATCAACTCTAGTAAAGCTAAACAAGTCCGGATATCGAACCCACGAGACTCTTTAAATTAAGTTAACTAGCTAATTAGACTTAATTACAGACACGACTTATTTGTTTATATTTGTTGAAGGGGGGATTTTAATTAAAATACTAAATTAAAACTATTATTAAAACTAATTTAAGAAAACAAGTAAATTAAACGAAAACACAAGTTTATTGATTAAATCAGATGATGATGAAAAACTACCTAGGGTAGAATCTCCTAAGTTTCAGTTGTTAATTAACCGAGAAAATATTTAGTTATGGAACTGTGATAGTAAAATACACACTTTAAAGAAAACCCGAACAGGACCCCTGATCTTTCTCAAGAAAATACCTATGGGTTTCTAATAAGTTTTAGCGCACACCAGTACTGGAAATCAAGTTTCCTTACAGTCACCCAATTAATTATTAATTAGTTCCTTTATAATGAAATCCTAGCTTACAGTGCAGAAATCAAAGGCAATTTAATATATTTAATTGATTCAGTAGACAATAGTAAATAATCAAACCTAGACAGGCTCCTTACAAAGAACTAAATCTAGCAAGATTAATTTAACAAATACTTATCAATAACCTAGCACCTTACAACTATTTAAGTTAGCAGTACACTTAGGTTTATTTGATAATTTCCTATGATCTTATTGCAAATCAATCATAAAATAATCAAGAATGAAAAGTAATTGACCTAATAGCAACCTATCATATGACAAAAATAAGCAAGGCAACTATGGAATAAAACTCATCAAACAATCCTAAGTATCCATATGCATCAATTTAATATGATTAAATCTTTTAACTAATTCATAAAACCATAAGGATAAATAAATTCCAAATCAAGTCACAACGTCAAAATAGGTTCATCATAAGCCTAAGTAGTTCATAAAGTTTTAGCCAAACATCTTAAATTTAAACAAAACAATCTTGCAAGAATTCATGGTGAAAATAAAGGAAGAAGAAAGAACATAAAAGATAGAACCCGTGTTCTTTGTCTTCCAATAATGAGCGCTTCACCGAATGATTCTTCACCTTCAATAGTTGCAATCCTATGCCTTGGAACTCCCAAAATTCGGATAACTCTTCCGGGTATGTTTAAGGTTAAGTTTAGGGGTCTTTATATAGGCATTCTGGGCCCAAAAACCTAAATTTAGTTGAAACTTCTGGAAAATAGACCCCATAGATCCGCGCGATGGGCATATGCTCCCCCTGGTCGCGCGGCGCCCTAGATAAGAATAAGGGAGGCCGGTCTGACCGGTCCGGTTCGATTCGATTCTGATGTTGTCCGGTTCGTTTTCTGATCCTCTGGTTCTCCCATTTGGCTTGTTTGCGTTTGTTTTTCGCCCTCTTTTTGACACGATTGAAACCCAGAACCTAAAACATATAAATACGTTAGTAGTATACAAATCTTACATAAACCCACACAAAAACTAATAAAATATTAAATAAAATATACACGGGAATTCTATATATTTATCTTTATATCACCAATCTACAAGACTATGTTGAAGTTCCTGAGAACCCGACGCTTCATATTCATTCTTATTATCCTCAGGATAACGTTATTAGTGATGTAAATGAGGGAGTTCGCATGCGACGACAAGTTGCTAGCTTATGCGATGATAAAGTATTATGTGTACACTCCATACTATTTTACCCGTAATTTCTTCGTTATAGCTCTGTTTTCCATCTCGCTTTAGGCCACGTCTTCGCATTTAAATTCTCTATCATGACACATAGCAATACCTTCATTTTCACTCCATATAAAATGCTCTAATCTAGCTCCCTTAAGCTCCATTCACCTATAAATGTAAAACCACTCAAAGTAATCGTGTCCGAGATATATAAACACACAAAACACATGATATAACTCAGTTAACACACATTATTTCACCCATACATCAATGGGTAGAAGCAATGTAAGAAGAACTGCAACAGTTTATGCGACTGGGTGTGTGGGATTTCATTGATCAACCGGTTCGGTTTAAAAAGGCTATCCCGACGAAGTGGGTATTTAAATGCAAAAAGGATGATCATGGGTTAATCGTGAGAAATAAAACATGATTAGTCGTCCGGGGTTTTAATAAGCAAGAAGGCATAGATTACATGGAAGTATATGCTTCGTTTGAACGACTGGAGGCTATATGAATCTTTTTGGCCTATGCGGCTTTCAAAAACTTCAAAGTTTATCAAATGGACGTCATGAGTGGGTTTTTGAACAAAGAAATTCATGAGGAGGTGTATGTGAAGCAGCCTCCTGGTTTTGAATATCATGACTATCCCGAGCGTGTTTACCAATTAAACAAGGCTCTATCTGGTCTACACCATGCCCCAAGAGCTTGGTACAACAAGTTGGCTGACCATCTGATCGATAGCGGCTTCAAACAAGAGACTGTAGATTGTACCCTTTTCTACAAGACTATGGAAGAAGATCTCCTCCTTATCCAGATATATGTCAATGATATCATCTTTGGCTCGACTAACAACAAGCTATGTAAGGATTTTGAGAGGACAATGCAGAACAAGTTCGAGAGGAGTTTGATGGGAGAGATGAATTTCTTTTTGGTGTTGCAGGTTCACCAGTCTGATTTTGGAATTTTCATTCATAAGACCCAATACGTGAACGATGTCTTGAGCCGATTCAAGATTTATGCCGGAATAGTCCCCTCGACGCCTTTTCCTGTGGGTCACAATTTGTCACTGGACGAATTGGAGGATACCACTGATACGACCCTCTATTGAGCTATGTTTGGTTCTTTGATGTACTTAACCGCTTCTCGTCCTGATATAATGTTTGCTGTTTGTTTATGTGTCGGGTATCAATAGAGTCCTCGAGTAAGTCATCTGCGGCTGTTAAGCGTATTTTCCACTATCTGAGGGGTAATCATGACATCGGTTTATGGTATCCCAAGGAAGATAGTTTTGATCTTACTGCTTCTATAGATTCTGACTACGGACGGTGCAAGATTAACTTCAAGTCTACAAAAGCAGGATGCCAATTTTTAGGAAACCGGCTTATTTTCTGGCTGTGTAAGAAGCATACAACAGTCTCTACTTCAACCGCTGAAGCCGAATATGTGGCAATCTTGAGTTGCTGTTCACAGGTTTTATAGATCCAACAACATTTGCGGGATTACGTTTTGAAGTTTCTTACTACTCCTATCTTTATTGATAATTTTGCTGCGATAAGTATAACTAAAAATCCCGTTCACCACTCGAAAACAAAACATATTGAAATTAGATATCATTTTATCCGTGATTGCTATGAAAAGAAACAATAAATATTGAAAAGATTCACATGGATTTTTAGAAAGCTGACCTTTTTACCGAAGCATTTGACAAAACGAGATTAAACTATTTGGTTGGTATAGATGGTATAAAAACTTTAACATAAATTCAAAAGATCGGTTAACCATTTTTCATTTTGTATAGTTTTTTTGTTTAATTTCTTTCTTTATGTTTTTTATTTTAGGTGGAGAACATATGGGAGAAATACAAAAAAAGATATCGTGATTTCAGTTTGTATAGATAAAAACAAAAAACATTTAAATATGATAAAATGCCAAAAACTTTGAAAAATGCTCATCAAAATGAATTTTTGGAGCAAAAAGGGAAATTGATTGTGCATTGACTTAGTGGACCTAGTGCATGGATAAATTAGCCTAAAAAGTGTCATAAGATCAATAATATGATGTGTATAATAGGCTTGACAGATCATATAGGTACTGAAAATATATAAACCTAAATGCTAGCCGAATGTAATGGTATAGCATCTTGATACATAGTTAATATCTAATTTAAGTTTCAAAAGTTTAAAGATTGCTGGGTGTACATGCATTAATTTTGCAAAGAAATCCAGCTTATTTTTTTTCTTTTTATTTTGCAAATAAATTCAATTTATTTTTTCTTTATTCTTGCTTAAGTCTTGGTTCCTCTTTGTGTGTAGTAATACCGATCTGAGTGTTAAGACCTAAGTATTCTACTTTATTTTCTTGGTGTTTCGTATAGAGCCTTAGACTTTCTCCGTTCGATAATAAAGTATTATTCGAATTGATTGTTAAGGCGTTATACAAATTCAACTTATATTTATCTTTTTGTTTTGTTAAAATGGAACCTTATCTATGTGTAGAAATACCGATCTTAAGGGACAAATTTAACCTTTTGCATTATTTTCTTTTTATTATTTTTACATGGGTCACAACCATATAAGATTCGTCCTTAATTGAACCTTAAAATATATCGTAAAGCTACTAAAAGGTCTATGTAAAGTTTAAAGTGGACAATTATATATGCAATTATCGTTGGATTATGTGCATAATAATGTCGAAATTAAAGTGTTGTTTAGGACGTTACAAGTCACTGTGATTACCTGCTGAAACACACAGAAATATGTACTGCTTATTTTTGTTTGAAAAATGAAAAATACAAAAATATTTTCAGTGTGTTATGATATAAAATTTAGAAAATTAAAAAAGATTTTATATTCTGCTTTATTTTCGATTGCCGAGCTTTGCGAATTAAAAATTTGATAAAAAAACATGAATTTTAATATCTTGGTAAGATTTTACCCACGTTTTTAAGTTAAGACATTTAAGTTCTGCAGTCAAGCTAAGACTATTAAAGTAATTTTTAAAGTAAGTTTTAAAGTACATCGAAAGGGTTTTTGATGTTTAAGTTAAGAGTTTTACGAGGATTAGATGGTTAATTCTCTTATTCGTTAAAGTAAAAGTTCATTCGTTATTGAATGTTAACGATTGAAAGGTCATTCGTTATGGATTCTTAACGAATGAAGTTCATTCATTACCACTACACATTCGTTTCCGTTATTACATAACGAATTATAACTTATTCGTGTATCTGTTGACGAATGAAGACTTATTCGTTAATTAGTTAGCACATGAGGACTTATTAGTTAATATGATAATGAATGAGGAACGAATAAAAGGTTATTCGTTAAACCTTTAAGGAATGAGGCAGTAAAGGCGGTACAAGTACCTATTACATGTACTAAGTCATTGCCTTGGAGGACATAAATGTTGTTTCGACGAGTGTAGGATTGTGCTTCAGTCAGCTTTTTTTGCCTTAGTGCTTAATAAACCGTTCAACTTCTCAAAGATGGTGGTTTATCACCTGAAGGAGAACTGCACTACAAGGACAAAAAAGTTCTTAATGTATCCTCGCTTCCTACAGATGATCATTAATCACTTGAAGCTAGATTTAATTAAAGACCCGAAGCTGTTAGATGGTTTTATTCGGTTAGATCATATGAATGAAGACACTATGAAGCGGATTCCAACATACTGGGTCAGACTGAACATACCAGGCCGAAACACCAGAGATGATTGGACATTTGACTAATGAACGGTATGTTGCTCCACCTAATGATAGCTAGATACACGACGATTCTGATTTTGAGCGTGAAGGTGGATGTGATGGTGATGGTAATGATGGTGGAGCAGATGGTGGTGCAGTGGCACAGAAAAGAAAGGCTACGGGCAAAGAAGTTGCAATTGAAGAGCCTAAACCTAAACGACCCAGGAGGAGTTCTGGGGTATTTATTCAGGATCCACTACAAGAACCACGAGGGGTGGTTTCTAGTTCTGTTGTTACTTTTACACCGGCTGTTACTACTCCTAGTACACCGGTTGTTACACTTATGATGAATGCTTCAATAGATCCACACTTCATGGATATTCCGAGATCTCTGCTATCTCCTATTCCATCTCCACAGCAAGCTCTGGCAACAACAAGTCCATCTATTCCTACAAGACTAATGCAGAGGCCAGAATATTCTTTCATGTCTTTCAATAGACCCCAAGGCCCGATGCAGCTGGTTCATGGATATTTCAACAACATGCCGGTTCAACATTAGATGTTTCAATTGTTGAATCTGATACACAAGCAGAAAAACCAGATGGCTGCAAATCGACAATTTCAAGAATCAATGAGGGCCGATCAAAAACAAATGATGAGGGGTTTACATTATTTGCAGAAGGAGAATAAGGAGCTAAGAACACTAGTTTCTGCTCAGGGGGAGGGGATAGAAAAACAAGATGAGATGATCCTCCAGCTGATCTACAAAGATGATGTGCTGAAGAAATTAAAGGATCATGACCAAGATAAGGATCCTGAGGTGGGCAGTGTTGATCAGAAACTAGGTGCCTCATCATCTGGTAATATACCTACCAAGGGGGAGTATTCGGGTAAAGAGTTGGTGGTGTACCATGAATCTACAGAGTTTTTACCTGTTAACACATTGAAAGTTAGAATGTTGTTTTTTGTGGATGAAAACGGGGTTGTACGAAGCATGGTGGAAGCGGACGATATTGAAGAATGTGAGTTTGTTGACCATTCGATGACTAAAGAACAAATCTCTTTGCTTCCTGATTTAAACAAGGAGGCAGTGGTGGAGTTGGAGAATTAGGAGGACGTTGAGGTTGAAGATACTGATGAGTACATTTTAACAAGAGTGTTCCATTGGGGAATACTGATTTTAATTATGATGACGTTGAGATGGAGGATGTGACAGCTGAGGAATACCTGAATTTTATATACTCAAGCTAACTCTGATGAAGGGATTCCGTTCTTTACAATAGAACATTTTGATGCAGCTGAAGAACGTTTGAGAAAAGAAAAGGAGAAAGAAAAGGGAAAAGATAAATTATTTGAACAGGAGTCACAACAAGCTTCTGATGATATGTTCAAGCATAACTTGAAGAAGACGAATGTAACATTCGTTACTTTTCAAACCTGAAAACCTGACCCATTTCGAATTTTTGGTTTTGTTTATATACATATGTGTGTGTATTATAATATTCTCAAGTTTTGTTTCATGTAATATTCGTTAATTTTTATTTTATTAGAATTTAAATTTTGATTTGCATTCGTTAAACCGACCCGATTTGTCATTTTAATGTATTCTTGTTCATCGTTTATCGTTGTAAGGCCTCGGTCCCGGGAGCCTTACTTTGGCGTTGGATTTACTCATAAACACAGTTCCAAAATCAGAGTGAATTAAAATGTTTGTGGAAACATAAAATATCAACCAATATATTACAAATTATTAAATCTTGTCTTAAAATAAGCTAACTTGTCTTAAACATAACATAATAATTCATAATATTTCTCCCCCAGATGCCAATCTTCCAGTTCATACCATGTGCCATCCTCAAGCCAACTTCTTTAACCTATTTACCTGCATGCATACTAAAAGTCAACTACGCTGAGTGAGTTCTAGTTAAGCAGGTAATATACATTACATTCACATTCTTACATATATCTATATCTGAAGGCAAATATTACATTTGTTGTTACTTTCATACTTCCATACAATCGTACTTTAACTTCCATTATTTTATACATACATAATCGTTCTACGTTTTAAAGAGCCTTTCGCCCTATAACCTTCGCAAATAGTATTAGGGTCTACAACCCTTCATTCTTTGCAGATATTATTTGAGCCTGCAACCCTTTACTCTTTGTAGATATTATTAGAGTCTGCAACCCTTTATTCTTCGTAAATATTATTAGGATCTGCAACCTTTTACTCTTCGCAGATATTATTAGGGCCTGCAACCCTTTATTCTTTGCAGATGTTATTAGGGTCTGCAACCCTTTACTCTTCTTTGTTTTACCATTTTTCAATCATTTTCCTTCGTGACCCATCCTTCTGACCCGATTTTACCCTTTTAATGGGTTTTGGGCCGTAACAACTTTATCTACTCGTGTTTTACATAGCCCGAACGTTACTTTTTCTTCCTATATCGCACCCGTTAGGTTGCGGCTCACTAAGTTTATGTTTTTCTTACATCCTACAGCCCCATCTACTATTATACCAAGTTGCATGTCGAAACCGACCTCAAAAACTTAACCTTTTTCACCAAACTCACCTTACGGTTTCGGGTTTGGTTCAGATTTGGACCAACCCGTGGATCTAAACAAGTTTCTTCTTGCTTGATGATGCTTGAACATGAGTATTCTTGGCTGTAACGCCCGTTAATTTCGGGTTCAAGAATTAAAGCTTGTAGAGTATGTATAATTCTCGGGATTTATCCGACGTTTCTCGGAGGCCTTTACGTCATTCCGGGGGCTAGAATGAAAATGTTTCATGATATAACATTAAACAAAAAAAAAACCCTAAACCTAATGTGCAGCTGCCGATCGGCCACTTCCAGCCCCTCCCCCCTTTCATTGCTTCGGCTTTTTTATCGATTTCAAGCTCCTAGAAGTAGTTCAAGGTATGTACTACAATCCCCAGCACTCATTTTGCTCACCCTTAATCGTTTTGATGCTCAATTTTGCCGAAACTTTTCGTTGGACAGATTTTCGGCCAAGGTGTAATTGACCCACTTCCCTTGGATAAAAATTAGAGTTTCCGGTGTAGAAAGATCCCCAGGTATGGCATTTACATCATATTAAAATTTCGTGGTCATTGGAGGTGTTTAGGTCGGTCAATCGATTTTAGTTCGAAAACTAGGGTTTATCGGGTGTAGAATTGCAAATTATTGAGTTTGATGCGTTAATTGATCGGGTGACCGACCGAATCAGTTTGTACAGTCCTAGGGGGGTTTAAGGGCTGTGGAAAAATTATTTTTTTGATGCTCGGGGCTGTTGTGGTTAGTGCTTCGTCAATCGAGTCGGCGGTGCGCGAATTTTCGTTTAAACGTTAAAGTAAGAGTTGTAAAAAGGAACCGTCAACCCTATCAACTCGGGTGACATAATCTTGATGAATGAAAAGATTTAAAATGGAATTTGGTCCATTCGGGGCTGATTCGTTTAACAAATGGTTTTAAGGTTTATTACACGCGCATTCGACCCGATTTGATTATCCTTGGGCCTTGGGCCAAGTTCTTGGGCCTTGGGCCAGGTTATTGGGCCTTGGGCCCAGTGTTGGGCCTTGGGCCAAGGGTCGAGCCTTGGGCCAAGTTGTTGGGCCCAGGGCCAAGTGTTGGGCCTTGGGCCAAGTTGTTGGGCCTTGGGCCAAAGCGTTGGGCTTGAACGGCCCATTAGGCAAGAGTGTTCTTACAGTCTAGTTTAGTAACGTGTTGTGTATAATTTACAGGCCCTCGCTTGTGATTGTGCACTTAGGGATTTCCTAACTCGTTGCAGGTGTTCGATTGATTTCAGGTGAGTTCTTGATGCCCCGTTTCACTCTTTTTAAGTTTTGGGCTAGCATGCACACCTAAGTGTTTTTCTTACTTGATGAAATGTTTTGAATGGTTTTACATAGGCTTGCTAGTATTGGTAGGCCTTGGAATGTTATAGAATGTGTATGTATATATATATTTATATATATTTAGAATGGCCAGTATTTGGCGAATGTTTGTAGTCGTCTCGACTACTGAATGTTGCGTATGCCTACTTTGTGTTTGCATGCGCTGAATGTTACGTGTTTGGGTTGTACGTTTTCTCGGCCCTGAATGTTATTATTGAATGTTATATATATATATATATATATATTGACATATATAGGAATGCACGTACAGAGATGCTCACACGTAAGAATGACTATTTATTGAATGTGGTGACCTAACCGATGTATTTCCGTTACCGTTTTAAAACCGTTGGAATGATTATTTAAGTCTTTTGTTACTTATTTAAAACTTGAACTCACTCAACTTAAGCTGACTTTGGTGCATGTTAGTGTGAGTTTCAGGTTAGGAAGAGGATGCCTTATCGCTTGGACGTGCACGAAGCTACTTGGACGGTGAAGGGCATACAGGAATTGAAGATTTTATTATTAAACATTTATTTTTAAAATTTTTTATTTAAAGATAATTATGTTTATTTTGGGCAAAATTCCCGGGTTTTGGGAACTCATTTACTTATGTATGTTTTCCGCCGAATTATGCTCTGTGATGCTTATTTTAATGAAAAGAATTGTTTTTAAGATTAATTATTTTTATGAGTGTTTTGAATGATTACCAACTGTGGGGTTCCCGGGGTTCGGGGCCTTACAAGTTGGTATCAGAGCCATGGTTCGAGGGATCCGAGCATCCCCGAATGCTTGGACTCGAACTGTAAGAAAAGAGACCAGCATGCCCACCGCGAGTAGCTGCACGCCAAAAGGTAACTTTTAATTGTTTAGTCATTCCTGTAAATTTAACAGTTCCCGGGATGTGATTAACTGTTTAAGTGTTAGATGGAAGGCTAACGAGGTTAGGGGCAGAGGGTGGTTAGGACGGGCGGGTAAAGTAAACGACTAATTACACTTGATCAACGTCATTAGCAGTTTACCCTTACCTTACATGTTCTAATTACCACTTGTACTTGACCGTGTTAAAATTATGTCTTTGTAGGGATAAGTCATGGTTAATACTCAAGCTGCTAAGAGAGGTGGTCCTAGTGTTCGCGGCCGTGGTCGTAAGCCACGTTCCGAAGCCGAGAGAGAGATTCCTATTCCCCAGCGGGAGGAGACCCCGATTCTTGAGGAGGGGGATAACCCCGCCTTAGATCCAGCTTTGCGCGCGGCTATCGCGGATGAGGTTTACCAGGTGCTCCATAGCGCCATTCCTGAGATCGTTGCTGAGGCCGTCAGGGCCATGGAGGGGTCGCTGGTTGGTAAGGGTTTGGATAGGGGAAGGAAGAGTAAGGAGGTGCATGTCGAAGAGGAAGAGGAGGTGTATGTGCCGAGTGGGGATGAAGATGAGGTGCGGAATTTTAGTGTATCGACCCGTGGTTGCTCGTATGGTGACTTTAAGAAGTGCGACCCCCCTTCCTTCGATGGTACTAAAGACGCTTTGGCAGCCCATCAGTGGGTGAGAGAGATGGAGGCCGTTCTGAGGGTTAATAAGTGCAAGGGGGATGACATGGTCAGTTATGCTACGGCCTCGTTTCGTTCCGAGGCATTATGTTGGTGGGATAATATTGTGCAGGCTATGGGTGATCGATCGATTAGAAGGATGACATGGGATGGATTGAAGAAGTTGGTTCTCGATCAATTATGTCCTCCGCACGAATTGGATAAAATTGAACAGGAATTCTTAACCCTGGAGGCGGGCAGTATGACACATCGGGAATACACCACAAAGTTCAACAAGATGGCTCGCTTATGTCCCGATCTGGTTACCCCTGAGGCAAAAAGGATTAAGAAGTATGTGAAGGGCCTCCCGGTGGATATTCGTAGGGGTGTGGTGACCACCGACATGAACTCCTTTCACTCGGTGGTTACCTTGGCAGGTACATTGTATGATCAGAGGGAGAAGTTACCGCAGAACGAGGCTAGGAAGACTTGGAACACTAATTCGTATGGTAAGCGGCCTAGGGGAAACCATTTTAGTTCGTTTGGCAAAAGGGTGAAGATTGAAACTTCTGAGTTTAGAAGGGATGCGACACTCGGTAATTGCAAGAAGTGTGGCAAACTACACAAGGGGGAGTGTAAGAGTGGGTCCGGCACCTGTTTTCGTTGTGATAAGGTTGGGCACCCCCATTATGAGTGCCCGACTCTGACTTGTTTCCGCTGTAGGGGTTCTGGTCACTTGTCATCAAACTGTCCTACCAGTAAGGTGGGGGGGGGGGGGTCCGGTCAGGGGACTTCCTCAAGAGGGAAGATGGAAGAGAAGCCGAAGGCCAGGGCAAGGGCCTTCAACATCTCCAAGAAGGAAGCGAAAGAGGATGCAGATGTCGTTTCAGGTACTTTTTCTTTATTTAGCTTTCATTCCACCGTTATTTCTTGTTCCTTTGAAATCGTATGTGTTAACCGTGTAGCTAAGCAGTAGTATAACATTGTCCCAAGTACTTTTCTACTTGATGAGTTACAGGCGTCAGTTTTATTTGATTCGGGCGCCAGTAGGAGTTTTGTGTCTACCGCTTTCTGTTACTCGTTGAATAAATCACCCGAGTGCGTAGTCGATATGTTTGAGGTTGAGGTTGTCGTAGGAAAATCCGTGTCCGTGTCTAGGGTTATTCAGGGTTGTTCCATCGAGTTGTCTGGTTATAGATTTCCTATGCGATTGTATTTGATGCCGCTTGGTTGTTTCGATGTGGTGCTCGGGATGGATTGGCTGGCGAATGTTGATGCTCAGATCATTTGTGGTCAGAAACTAGTTTGTCTAAGGGCCCCAGATCGGACTCGAATTACGGTCTTCGGTGATCGGAATGTTGCGACGCCACATATTATATCCATGCTTGAGGCGGGAAAGTTGATGCAGCGGGGGTGCGGGGCGTATCTGGCTTATGCTATGAATGTGAATACCGAGGTGGCTACCGTCAGTGATGTTACTGTTGTTCGGGATTTCCCGGATGTATTTCCAGATGATTTGTCATATGTGCCGCCGGATCGCGAGGTCGAGTTCCAGATAGACCTTGTACCGGGCGCCAAACCCGTTGCCCGAGCTCCCTACCGCCTAGCGCCGAATGAAATGAAGGAACTTATGGCTCAGTTGGAAGACTTGCTCGATAAGGGCTTTATTCGACCGAGCATCTCGCCTTGGGGTGCCCCGGTCTTGTTCGTAACGAAGAAGGACGGTAGCATGCGAATGTGCATTGACTACCGTGAGTTGAATAAGCTCACTGTTAAAAATCGGTACCCGCTCCCGAGGATCGACGAATTATTTGATCAGCTCCAAGGTGCTAGTTGGTTCTCGAAGATCGACCTTAGGTATGGGTATCATCAGCTGAATATTCGGGCGGAAGATATTCCTAAGACTGCCTTCCGCACTCGTTATGGACATTATGAATTTCTGGTGATATCTTTCGGTTTGACCAACGCACCGGCTGCGTTCATGGATCTTATGAACCAGGTGTGTAGACCGATGCTCGATCGTTCGGTTATTGTGTTCACGACATTCTTGTGTACTCTAAAAGTGAATCCGATCTCGCCGGTCATCTCGTGGAAGTGTTGGAGGCTCTGTGGAAGAACAAACTATATGCAAAATTTCTAAGTGCTCTTCAGCTTTTTGATCAATTCCAAGCTCCTAGAAGTAGTTTAAGGTATGTACTACAATCCCCAACACTCTTTTTGCTCACCCTTAATCGTTTTGATGCTCAATTTCGCCGAAACTTTTCGTTGGACAGATATTCGGCCAATGTGTAATTGACCCACTTCCCGTGGATAAAAATTAGAGTTTCTGGTGTAGAAAGATCTCCAGGTATGGCATTTACATCATATTAAAATTTCGTGGTCATTGGAGGTGTTTAGGTCGGTCAATCGATTTTAGTTCGAAAACTAGGGTTTATCGGGTGTAGAATTACAAATTGTTGAGTTTGATGCGTTAATTGATCGGGTGACCGACCGAATCAGTTTGTACAGTCCTAGGGGCGGTTTAAGGGCTGTGGAAAAATTATTTTTTTGATGCTCGGGGCTGTTGTGGTTAGTGCTTCGTCAATCGAGTCGGCGGTGCGCGAATTTTCGTTTAAACGTTAAAGTAAGAGTTGTAAAAAGGAACCGTCAACCCTATCAACTCGGGTGACATAATCTTGATGAATGAAAAGATTTAAAATGGAATTTGGTCCATTCGGGGCTGATTTGTTTAACAAATGGTTTTAAGGTTTATTACACGCGCATTCGACCCGATTTGATTATCCTTGGGCCTTGGGCCAAGTTGTTGGGCCTTGGGCCAGGTTATTGGGCCTTGGGCCCAGTGTTGGGCCTTGGGCCAAGGGTCGAGCCTTGGGCCAAGTTGTTGGGCCCTGGGCCAAGTGTTGGGCCTTGGGCCAAAGCGTTGGGCTTGAACGGCCCATTAGGCAAGAGTGTTCTTACGGTCTAGTTTAGTAACGTGTTGTGTATAATTTACAGGCCCTCGCTTGTGATTGTGCACTTAGGGATTTCCTAGCTCGTTGCAGGTGTTCGATTGATTTCAGGTGAGTTCTTGATGCCCCGTTTCACTCTTTTTAAGTTTTAGGCTAGCATGCACACCTAAGTGTTTTTCTTACTTGATGAAATGTTTTGAATAGTTTTACATAGGCTTGCTAGTATTGAATGGTTTTACATCGACCCTGAATGTTTGTAGTCGTCTCGACTACTGAATGTTGCGTATGCCTACTTTGTGTTTGCATGCGCTGAATGTTACGTGTTTGGGTTGTACGTTTTCTCGGCCCTGAATGTTATTATTGAATGTTATATATATATATATATATATATATATATATATATATATATATATATATATATATATATATATATATAGGAATGCACGTACAGAGATGCTCACACGTAAGAATGACTATTTATTGAATGTGGTGACCTAACCGATGTATTTCCGTTACCGTTTTAAAACCGTTGGAATGATTATTTAAGACTTTTGTTACTTATTTAAAACTTGAACTCACTCAGCTTAAGCTGACTTTGTGTGCATGTTAGTGTGAGTTTCAGGTTAGGAAGAGGATGCCTTATCGCTTGGACGTGCATAAAGCTACTTGGACGGTGAAGGGCATACGGGAATTGAAGATTTTATTATTAAACATTTATTTTTAAAAGTTTTTATTTAAAGATAATTATGTTGATTTTGGGCAAAATTCCAGGGTTTTGGGAACTCATTTACTTATGTACGTTTTCCGCCGAATTATACTCTGTGATGCTTATTTTAATGAAAAGAATTGTTTTTAAGATTAATTATTTTTATAAGTGTTTTGAATAATTACCAACTATGGGGTTCCCGGGGTTCGGAGCCTTACATTGGCTCTCTTGGATTTTAGAAGAATATGAGATGAAGAGAGTTTGTGTGTGTTTTGGGGTTCTAATACTCCAACCCATGGGCCTTATGTCCAAAACCACTCTCAAGTCCATACATAAATCCTAGACCTACCACTCAATTCATTTATAACTTAACAAAATTAAATATCGACACCCATGAAATAATAATATTTTCTTTTATTTATTATTCTCAATATACGAATGTTACAATTGTTAACATTATATTCCCGATGATTTACGTTTATCGTACGTTCGTTCTCTATTCGTATTGAATTCCGAGGATTTACGATTATCGTTTGTAGTTTTCAATTTATTTTGTGCAATTAACGAAAGTTTAACGTTTTCAAGTTAAAACAATTTGCTAACTATGCGGGTAAAATATAAAAATATCCAAGTTATATAAATTCTAGTTCATTTAGATCACACCTTAAAGTTCAAGGACTAAAGAGTAAATATATTTTGAAAACTGATCCGTTTTATTAGTCGACGTGATCCATTTAGTTATACATACAATCACATGTTGCATATTTCGTCTGTAATAGTTTTTCCTAAAGTTATTTATGTAACACCCCGACCAAAGGCGGATTATACATCGGGGCGCCACATATTGTTTCATTACTCGTGACACTATTGGGTGTCAATATTTAATAAATACATTTATTCACGCACGCGCAAAGTAAACAAGATAACATAAAACATCATAAATCAATATATTATAAATCATAATATTCGAACAGCAAAGACTTGTCTTGATACATTTTAATCTAGGTCCAAAATAATGAAAACTTCCTACGTGTCCACAAGCTCCAAAACAGCTACTGCAAACCTGAACATGTGTTAAAATAAACGTCAAACACTTGCGTGTTGGTGAGAAATCAAGTTTAATACAATACATAGATAACAATAAATCTGCGCGCAACACGTGTATGTCTGGTGTTTAACAAGGGTGCAATCAGATTGTGATCAAGCCTAGATAGATCATAGCTCATAGTTCATAGTTCAATCCGTGCTCCCAATTGAGCACAAAAACGGGAAAACATCTGTGCAAGTGTAAACAAAGAAAACCGTAAACGATAGGTCTCCCGTGTTCATCTAATGGATCCATGAAAACTGCGGAATAGGCCGAACAAAGCGGTTAATGATACACACATACAAATAAACAGCCAAGTAAACGTCCTCAACACATGGGATACTGCGCGACTAAAGCTCATAAACAAGTTTAAGACTCTAAGTTTGTATGAACACATGAACATCCCAAAACATTAAAAGCAAAAAGGGATTAGGTACGAGATTACTCACTTGATAAACGATGCGGTGTAAGATAAAGCAAGAACCAACTTTAAACAAGCACAAGTTAACCTATAATTAAAGATTATTGTTTTAATGATTGGGTTAAGTCTTGATTATAAGTTAGCATAATTAATAAGTAAGTTATTATATATAATATATTACCGGAAAACAGGGCAGAACAGGGAGGAAGACGGAGGCAGAGAGGGAGGCGGCAGAGAGAGCAAGGGGCAAGAGAACAGGAGAGATTAAGTGTTTTGTGTGTGTAGTGTTATGAAAATATTATTATTATTTATAGAGAAACCCTAGGAGACATAAACCCTAGAAAAGATCTCCAAAAGTAAAAGAAAAGATATCAACAGTAAAAAGTTCTGAAAAGTAAAGATATCAAAAGATATGGTAGCAGGGAAAAAGAGAAAAAGGCTGACAGGATTCAGAAAAAGGCATGGGAGAGGACAGATAAAGTTACTGGTCAAGCATGGCAAAAGCAGATTCTCAAAAGATTATGTCAGTCACTTTATCTGTCAACCAATGGGGTTGGTGCGCATGCTGCGCCGAAAGTAACTTTTCAGACATAAAGCAGATTAGGTCAACAGCTCAAAAGATAAGACAACACAAAAGCAAACGGCTAGAAGAAACTCAAAGGGTTCAGCGCGAGAAGGCTAAGGCGCGAAGGCAGACACAGAAGGTCAAGAGAGCGCGAGCGCGAAGGCAGACAGAACTATCCTTAACGCGTCGCGGAAAGAACTACATTTCTAAGCGCGCCGCGGGAAGAATCACATTTCTTAGCGCGCCGCGGGAGGAACTAAAATTCCTAGCGCGCCGCGGGAAGAACTATAATTCTTCGCGCGTCGAGGGATGAACTACGATTCTTAGCGCGCTGCGAGAAGAATTACAAATCCTTAGCGCGTCGCGGGAAGAACTACCGTTCTTAGCGCGCTGCGAGAAGAATTACAATTCTTAGCGCGCTGCGAGAAGAGTTCGTCTCGCGTATCGCTGAAACAGGTGGTCTTCACGCAGGATTCCTTGTAAGGGAGTCTGGCGCGTGGAGCTGCGCAGACAACCTTAGGCGGGAAGGAACAAAGGACAAGCAAAGAGTTAGAAGAAAAAGAGGGAAACAAGGCTTAAGGGCAGGACGGCGACAAAAGGGAAAAGAAGGCGGAAAGAGAGAAGGAGAGGGACGGGACGGCGGAAAGAAAGAGAGAGAAAGAGGCGGGAAGGAAAAGTATATTATTATTATTAAAAGTAAAATATAAGTATAAATATTAAATAATAAAAGAAAGAGATCGGGTCAGAGAAACGGGTACCTGGGTCGGGTCGGATCGGGCAGATGTCACAATTTAAATATATTAACCCCTACTAATATATATATATATATATATATAAACAAAATTAATAACACTCATTATTTTTTTTATTCAAATGTCTTATAGATAACATTACTTATACATAACCAAATTATATTTTTTTATTTAATTATGTCATATATATTTTTTACTTAGTTAGTTTTAAAAGATGAAGGAACATACATTCCTACTATATTAAAATTTTGGTCAAAACTTATTTATAATGATAATAAATGTGTTTGAATATAATTTGTAGGTTACAACTTAATTTTTATGACCAATTACAAGCTTTGAATGATATTCATGATCCATAGTATTTTGATCCATTTAATGCAATAGAAACACCTATAGCTCAATTCACTTATAAATAGAGCTTCATTTCTTCTCGTTTTCTCACAACTCCATTTACAAAAGATTGTTGTTATTATCTCATTCTTTTGATTTTCACCTCCTTTGATTTATAAACTCAAACCGTGAAGTTCAAGATTTCTTCTTTTATTATCTAAGTTCTTCTTCCGGGTATGTCATGTTTGTAGTTTCTGCTTGTTCGGGTCTTTTAGAACTTAATGCTATATTAAAATTTATTTAACATTAGTGTTAGTTCATCAAAGACAAACTTGACTCGCTTGTGTATTTATTCTTGTTGTTGTTTTTTTAGCATTTTTCCTTTATTATGTTAATCAAACTAAATTTGTATAAATTATTAAGAATCAAATAACATCATTTAAATTTAAATAAAATTAATTATAAATTAAATTTTATCATCTTTCATCTAAAAATCCAACCTTTTCACATTTGTTAAGTTTCGTAAAACCCAATTAATATTTTTATAATTTGTTAACATAATCTTTTTCGAGATAAAGCTATCATTAAAACCCATGTCTTGCAAAAATAATATAATTCTCATATTAATAATAAATTGTTAGTTGAAATAATGTTTAAATAATATAAACGTTAATATTATAATTCTACTTCGTTGAATTTATAATACGATAAATTGATGATTTTTGGGATAACTTTACTGTTAAACTCCGCGTTCAACAAATGTTATAATTCTCGTATTAGTGATAATAATAATAATAATGAAATCGTTTAAATTCCGTAAAGCTTGAAAATAATATTATAATACAAAATTCCTTAACATAATAAAATATATATTAAAATAATGCAAAATTCCTAAATCCAAATTGTTTAACTTTTATAATCTCGTTAGTTAGATTTTGTTTTTTTTAATTTTAGTTCGTGAAGTTTGTTTGCGTCGGTTTCATTAACGCGCTTACGGCTTTCGTCTTTCGTTTATTATCGACTTCAAAGTTGAGTTTCTCACACACCCTTTTTAACGCTTTTATATTTTGGGGGTATCATGTATATCCTATTCAAAAGTTTATTCAGTTATTCTTTATTCAAACTACAATTCGTATTATGGACTTGTGCGTTTATTTGCTTACTTGCGTTGTGCTATAATCTGAGTACGTTGGTTGTCCCCAACTGGAAAGGACCTTGCGTGCGTTGTGTTATTATCCGAGTACGTTGGTTGTCCTCAACTGGAAAGGACTTTACATGCGTTGTGCTATTATCCGAGTATGTTGGTTGTTACCAACAGGAAAAGACCTTGCTTGCGTTGTTACACATGTTCATAGAATTGTATGGTTTTTATGTATGTATACCAAAACTGTGTGATTCTCACCAACTACTTGTTAGTTGACCTTTTATTTTATATACATGCTACATGTACAAATATTAGAGGATGATACTTGGAGAAGACACCAGAGTTAGATTATTCAAACAAACGGACAAGCTGTATAGTTGTATTATTTGTTGTAATTCTTTGTTACAAACTTGTGTATATGATGTTAAAATCAATTAATGATAATATTGTCACGTAATAGTGTCACATGTGTTTTGACAATCTATACGTCACACTCAGGCGTTTCCGCTTATGCGTTACAAGGAATAAGATGATCAAGGCTTTGAGATATGCTGAAAAAGAAACTTATTTGCAGTCAAAGGCTCGAGAATCGGCGTATCAAATGAAGAAGTTTGTAGCAGTAAAGATGGTGAAAGGAGATATAATATCGTGGATGTACTAATCAACAATTAAGGTACATATTGTGAAATGGGGGCATGGTTTACAGTACTTTCAAGGTATTACCGATGTGTACATTGGCACGAAAACCGTTCATGAATTGTGGAGATAATCAAATGGCGGATTGGTTTTATCGTCATTTGCTGCATGAAGTAAAGTATGGGTTCAAGTTCTTCAAACCGCATGTGCCGACACGAAAATATGTTGATGAAATTGATCAACGCACCGGTTGGAGAAAGGTCGTGCTTAATGTAAAGCCAGTGCGGACGATAAAGAAAGTTTCTTTAAAGACTTTTCCCCAAAGTCTTTACAAGAAATTTAATCGATGGTACTACAACAACAAGACCGGCGAGGCGGTAATCGTATTGGGATCGGGTCTGAAGACAGAGTTTATACGTCATTGATCCCATGTGGCTAGTCAACCTATTTCAGCCGATAGAGAAGTGTTATACAAGAATTGGATTAGATGGGCGAGCGTTAAAGGAAATGAGCAGACTATGCAATTCCAAAGAGTTATTTGAGTATGTTATGCTTTTGGGATTTATATGTGACAACCGCCAATTTTCAGGTCAATATCCGTACACGCCCCAAACGCGCTTACATTTTGTGGATTTCTATTTCGCTTAATGCGCATTTATTAGCTCATATAAGGTCTAGCGAAGCCATTCATATTTTTATCATACGTTCGGTAATTTTAGAAAGTGACGGTACACTGTACACATGCAAGTTAACCTAACGAACCCGAACGTTGGTAATAAAGTTTAATAAAACCAAAACAATGTTTAATAGCCCAAAAATATAAACCTTATATTGTGCACTCATATACAAGAACTTATGACAATACATAACTCCAAAACTTTGTATAGACTTATCACCTTTATATGTATGCGCATATAATAAAATATAATATACCAGCGCGTATAAATTAATTTACACGAGTAGCCCTGTTTAAGTAAAATACCTACACAGCTTAAACCACCTAAATAAATATAACCTAAGTATTATATTTAGATATGTAGTAACGATATACTAGTAGCACTAAACCAACAAAATTGTTTTATCACAACTTTCCTTCCCTTTTCTCCATGTCTAGTTCAAGAAACACCCCCCCCCCCATGTAATAAAATTTTAAGCCAACCAAATCCATTGACTAGTTAGTTAGCACATGCTTACAAAAATGTTGGTTAAAATACAAACATGTCATGGAAGTCAAACATGGGAACTAACATATAATTATACGACACCAATTTTATATATCACAAACTTTCATCACCGTTCAATCCTCATACCAACTTCCATCTTTTCAACTTTCACCAACCTCATACAAAACTAAAGTATTATTGGACCAAAAGTTTATCCAAGAGAAAAAAAAACCTCCCATATAACAAACAAATCACATAAAGTTTAACCTACACTCTCACCTCACAAATCCCTCCCTCTCGTCACATTTTCACCCAACCAACCCGACCCCCTTCAACACTATCACTCAACACCCACCCACCCCCACTATTACATTCATGTTTCATTTTACTTAATTTATCCAACAAATCAAGTGTAAAAAAACCAAGCCTACAATTGTTCGGGATGAATATTCAAGTAGAAGGAAGCTAGAGTGGTGCTAGGAGCTCAAGATTTTTATTTTCTTCTTCTTATTATTTTTATTATCTCATCTATCTTTGCCTAGGTGAGCCTCTACACTATAATTCTTTATTCTTTTGTTAGTATATATAAGTCTTGAAAGCTTGGATGATGGAACCACCCAAAATTGTTATACTAAAAGATGAATAAACACAAGCTAGTTACTAAAACCTTGTTCTTTTTAAACAAGCCCCTTCTCTAAAGCATGGCATGTATAAGTCTTTAAATAAAAGATGTCTTTTAAAAATATAAGTCATAAGATTTGTTAGTAAAAGAATAACATTTTTGGTAACCATAAAACACCACTAAAGATCTACGCATGAGTTGTTTTAAACTAACAAAAGTGTTGGGTTCATCTCGTTTTAAATATGAGAAAATAACCAACATATGTTATTTATGGTGTGTAAACAAGCTTATGATAACAAGAATTAACCAAAGAATATGGGTAAAACCAATATCTACAAGAACAAACGTGTGGAAGACAAGAACCATGGACAAAAACGAAACTATGAACCTATGACTCGTAATAAGCAAATAATGGTGCTAAAAATCTGAAACGAAAGACCTAAAATATTGTAAACATAATTCTAAACAATGTTATAAACCATTGGACAAAGGATAAACCCCTACACACCTAGAAAATGTGTAAAATGGCTCAAAACTACAATTAGAAGGGAACAGTGAACTGGCAGTTTACATATGTCGGTTTCACAAGGTCATAACTGAGTCGATACAAAACCAACATGCATGATTCTTGAGCCTAAAATATTCTACATTGAGTCTAGTTTCCAAACCAACCAGTTTCATACAATTTGGACGAGTTTTGATACCCCAAACGGACATTACAAAAACATGTGTCGAAGCTGTCATTTTGTAACAGATTTGAGTCTTACTCATGGACCCATAACTCATTCATATCAAGTCCAAATGGCATGATTCTTTTTGAAAAAGGTACCTTTATGTCTTAGATTTAAAACTCTTTTCATAAAAATAAGTTTAAGTCAGTCAAATAACAGTTTTCCCACAGACTATCAACAAATTCGCTGTACGACCTTCGCCTACTAATAAATATGTTTGGACCCCTTAAACACCTCCAAAAATTATGTATCATAGTTTTTTGGAAACCTAATACATGTGAGAATATGTGATAAAAATTTCAAATCAAAACAAGGTCGTTTGATAGAAGAAACTACGGTCATTTCACACCCCAAAATAGCTAAATAATCTGTGAAGAATTCATCGACACATGAAATGGTAAGTACTAATTCTAAGTCATCTAACCCCAATATGAAGCATACATGAGAACTTATGGACTAATAATAGTATGCTTAATATATATACACTTATATATACTTATCCAAAACTTAAACGCATGATAAAACACCTAAACGAAACACCAACGGTTTATCGGGAGACACGTTAACATTTAACCCATACACCAACAAGTCTAACATATGGGGTGGACTTTATACAAGATCAACTTGTAAGTTGATGTTATACTATGGGATTCTAAGTAACCGTAACTGATTAGGTCACAGTTAGGAGAAGTCTCACTCTTGTTTCGACACTCGCTAACTATTTCACGCAAAAACTCAAAGGTGAGTTTCATGGCCCTTTAATTTCAAATGATTTACAAAATGGGGGAGAAACATACAAATACTGGTTTTATACGTTAATGAGAAACAAGACCCGACCTTTATGTTTGCATGAGTTATCTCTTGGATCCGAAAATCCCCTTTATCGCTTATTAGTAACCATTAGCTTGTATTAGCCTAAGATTCTGTGAATAGTACTATTGGGATTGACACCCCCAGTCATGGTTAGTCACGCTAACTGTCGATCCGCATGGTCGAATGACTGCATAGTGTATACTCGCTTGCTCGTGAGGTACAAGTGAGGGGCGAAACACCTGTGTCTTGGTTTGGTTATGCCTCATGTAGTTCATAATTATCGTATTCTTTGCTAGCTTACGATGGGTCCAACGATTACTTGTTTATATTTAACGTATACATGAAACGATTTCGAACGAAGAGCTTTTACAAACTTTTAAAAGCTAAAACCTGTGAACTCACCAACATTACGTTGACATTTTAAAGTATGTTTTTCCGGTACTTAAAGCACAAACGCTCAAATAGAAAGCATCCTAGGATAACATGCACACAAGTGTCGGATACGCATTTTGGAGGATTTTACTTGTATAACCCAAGTCATGGGTCATATGGGTAAAATCTCAGAAACAATGTCTTTTAATAATGTTTTGAGACTTAAACGTTGATTTTGGGATGTAAACTCTGAATTTAAACTATGTATCCAATTTGTGTGTTTGTGTTTGCGATAATCATATGCTTTGACAACCATGTTCGTCGCCCCTCGCGATTCCACTGTGGCAGGGTGTGACATTATAGTTGTGCAGACTAGAAGACTAGCAAATTTAAAGCTTAAAGATTTGAAGATACAAAAAGCTCGAGACGAGGGCGAGTTTGTTAATGTATAGTTTTGTGTCTCGGTGTATTTTGGTCTTTTAATGTAAGTCTCATTCGTTAATGTATAATAACGAATGAGATACGTGTGTTTTGTTCTCATTCGTTAAGGATGTTTAATGAATGAGTTAATGTATGTGAGCCATTCGTTATGGCTTGTATAACGAATGACATAACGAATGGAACACTCATTCGTTAGACATGTTTAAAAAATGAGTCGTCTCCTATATATACCCTGTAAGCTATTTCCAAATTAATGAAGTTCATTTTCATAAAGTAAACAAGTTGTTACTATGTCCAATTTCTCTCTCAACACACACATTACAGTAATCGTTAAATCCTTAACGTAAATCAACACTAAACGCATTCATATCACAAGACTAGATCCGGCTCATGCTCAATCATATATTCCCTTCATTCTTAGCATAAAATTAATATATTTAACTTACGTGTCTTAATTCTCACTTAACCCGGTCTAAACGTGTCTTAATCACGATTATGGAATATGACAGTACTTTTATTTTACCGGGTGTCACAAAGGATTTTAGGCTAGTGACTCAAGGCGGAGTCTTGAATTTGCATGGGTAAATCCGATGATGTATTTATCGATGGCTCGATCAAGAGGAGTGACCATGTGGGGAACCACAAAACTTAGTCATGGAAGCGATTTTTGTAAGTGGTATACGAAGTGAGGACCAACAAACTTAACTAATGGAAACGATTCGAATAATTGAAGTTATCACCACTGTCTTGTTTTAGATTCCAAAATTTGGTTTTGAGTCATTGGAGTTCGTGATTGGACGAAACTCCTTTCTCATGATAGTCTTGAGATCATCCCATGGCAATCTCGGCTTCCTTGGATATTCATGACGACTGTTGTGACGAAAAATCATACCTTATGGCAAAAGGTGTAAAAACTTACAAGATGGAGGAGATTTTTGCGAAATACATGGGGCTGATGTTGAAAGCCCCATGAGCACCACCTTGGTTCATATTTGTGTGTTTCAAAGAAAGATTCTTGAAAGGGTAGGTCTTGGCGAACCAACACTTCCAAAAGCTGTTTTGCGGGTCACACAGAACCCGTGCATGGTAGAACCAAGTAAGGAAGCTCAACTCATAATGTTCAATCATCAATGACGATGATGATCGGCGGGCATGATAACAATGACAAATGGTGTAGGGTCACAACAATGAAGGTTGAAGGAGAATGAGAGGGATGCAAATGATCTTAAATTCTTATATAGAGAAGGGTTTTTGTTGTCGGGCTTAAGAGACCGTATTGCCCCTCAATTAACGGTGTTAATAGACGGAGGGATTCATGAAAAACCAAGGGTCGGTTCATTTTTCATTCGATGGACTCAAAGCGGGTCCGCACAAGAACCACATGGCAATTTACTCATAAATAATAAATAATAATAATAATAATAATTTTCGATGCGTTGCGTTGCGTAATCTGAGAGTAGGAAAATATGCGGCTACCGGGCTTAGAAACGGCACCCCTGACCCGTTTTCCAAGCGCCGTCATTCCAGCCGCCGGCGTATTGAAGTCATCATACAACAGAAAGTGCGGCCAAGGGGGTCTTATAACTACTATTATTTCAGCTCCAACTTGTTTTACTTATCCCCACAAAACCAAGCAGTCGAAGAGTTTTAGGGTTCATGTTTCCGATGATCCCAACTATTCAAGTAAACAACGGCTCGCCCTTCTTCTTGAGGTCGAAGGGTAATCCATTTCCAAATTGGCCTTTGAAATTAATTAAGCAACCAACCATTACTAACTTGTGTTTTTCAGGGTTCTCATGGATGTATACCACCGCGATTGCCACCGTGAGGCCTTCAATTTAGGTGACTGGATTGCTTGCTACTTTCTTATCTTCTCTAAACTAAATCAATAATAATGTTTTGTGTAACTTGTCCAGCATTTAAGAAAATGGGATTGGATTGCGCAAATTGGACAGAACCAATCTATTTGGATCTCGTAAGGTGTGATTTCGATTCACCTCATCTATTTGTGTTTGCTATTGACGATTCTCATGTACCCATATACTTCGTAGGAAGTCCCTTGGTGGTGAGGAGGAAATGCTAACTTTGTACTTTAATAAGGTGATGATGATGATATATTTCAAAACCGTATATTGTCGTTCTTTGGCGTGCGACTTGCTTTTGCTAATCCCTTTCTCAGATAGGTTGGCCTACTTCGCTCCCCACCAATGAAAAAGGAAGTTTCATGAAAAGAGTTCTGAAAGATAAGGTATTGGTTTTTAATTTGTTGTGATTTAAAAGTCGCATCATCTCGATGGCTTTTCATCATGTCGCATGTGTAGTGTGGTATAATGATTATGTAGTTTGTAATCACAGGCATATTGATGAGAGGATCACTTGACATTTGTCTACTTAACTAGGAATACTTCACAAATATCTATAATTTGTATAATTTTACTCATCAAAAATTATTTTTATTATTATTATGGTTATTGCTTTTCTTTTTTGTTGTTGATATGCCAAGACAATGGGACTTGTTGGCAGCAAAACGCATTGGAAGAACTTGTCATGTCAAAATCGTTGCCACTAAGACCTGGTGCTGAAGAGTGAGTTGTCTTAACACTTCTTTATAAATGATAATGATCCTTACTCAATGTGTAGCTAGTATCATCAATTGTTTTTCTTTTTGAATTTTGACACATGCAATGTTTATATTTTAATCAAGTGTGCCTCTGTTATAGATGATAGCTATGGTTCTTATTTTTTTGCCATTAAGACACTACTGTAATTTGTTAATCTCATGATATGCTTAACAGGTTTCCAATAGTATATAGTAATGCAGGCGTATATTGCTTTTTGAATGCAACCATAGAGATCTAGTGTTAAAATGAGATGATTTTCTTAAAAGTTTAGCCTAGTAAGACCTCATCCTTATATGCATGCGTTTTTTACTTGATCAATTTTAAACATGACATGATTCTATACAACATACAAATGCGATTTAAGGTTTTTTTTTTTTAATTTTTATATAGCTCCACCATATAATATTGTAAAGCAGTAAGTTACGACTACAAAGATTTGTTCCCACTATTGTCTAGTCGTGTATGTATTGGTCATAGATAAGGGAATAATTTAGGGTTGGCAAGTTGAATTGATGAACCTGAACAAGACCCATATATTTATTTGTGTCAAAGACATCAAATCTAACTCGAACACACTTAAATTGTGTATCTCATTGATGTAAGCGAGTGAAACAAGTTGCAAACGGTTTGTAATTTATGGACCTGTTTGGCCTGTTATAAAATTTACATTTCAAACGGGTTGATGGGTCAAAACTCAAAATGTTTGCATAAACGGTTTAAATCGGTCAACCCAAAGAAGACCTGCTTGTTAAACGATTTAGATATGGCAACCGAGAACCTGATTTTTTTTTGTGGGGTTTCTTGTTCTGTTTTAGGTTGTTGGCAATTGTCACCCTGTATGGCTTTTGATCAAATATTTGTTTTTCTAGCCATTATATTGCAATGATAACCTTACTTTTTAATATTGTAATGGCTTTTCTTCCATCTACAGATTTATCGATGATGCACTTAACGAAGGTGTTCCTGTCGTTGTACTAGCCGCCTACAGTAGAAATGGTGAAAATGTAGCAAGGTCAATACTCGTATTTACATTCATATGATTACTTGAAGTTTCTGATTCTTCCAACTTGTAAATGTGATGCACGGGGATATTATTTAGATAATAATGGGGAAAAGAGATACCGAAAAACATTAATCTTTTCTTGTTTAAATGATTTCCAGGCCCATTATTGAAAGACTCGGGGAGGATCGAATGTCAAAGATAAAAGTTGTTGGTCAACAAGAGGTGGAGCAGAGCTTTTATGGGCAGCTTGTACTCGGTAAAGGAGTGACTTCTAGTATGGATGAACAATTACTTAATGAAGCGAGAAAAGCAGGTAATCTTTAATTGTTTTTGCAATATATATCTATACTCACACACACACATATATTCATAGAAGCTTTCGATGATGACGAGGACGTGATTTTTGGGTGAACAGCATCTACTGAGAAGCAAAAAGTTGCTAAAGAGGTCGCGTCCGTGCTTAAACTGAGTGTTGACATTGATACAACTTCAAGTGAAAGGTAGGTGTGTCTTCACTTTAGAAATTAGAATAGGCTTATAAATGTTTTGAAAAAACACAAACGGGGCATGTTTGTTCGTTTAACTTCAATCGAATGGACGATCAGACATGAACAGATAAGTTAACAGTGTTTTCTTGTTCGTTAAGAAATTGAGTGTGGTCATGTTCGTTATTTTATAGTATAAACTAATGGTTCACGAACGTAAATGCACACAAACAAATGAATGTAACTGACATAGATGAACAAACATAATTGAATGGAATGGAAACTCATTAAAAGTAATCATGAACATCAATCTGCTGGGCCTAAAAAATTCATAAATCTAGACTAAATTGTAGTTGGTGATATTTTAATTTTATACATTGTAATGGTCTTAAAAAATCAAAATGAATGTAGAAATGAACGAACCTAAATATATGTAATTATGAAGATAAATGAATGAACTGGAGTTGTGTTCATGTTCGTTCGTTTAGCTAACTAAACAACTTTTGTTCGTGTTGGTTCGTTTACTAGATAAATGAACTTCCCGTTGATTGGTTCATTTACAGGCCTACTTTAGACTGTTTTTTCCTGTTCCTTGTTTATTATTGGTTTGACTTGTATAAAACCTTAGCAATTACATATAGATGTCTTGTATGATATATCTATACATTCAGCATGCAGAAAGTTGTGGCTGCACTGAGAGCAGGAGCTGAATATGCACAAGTATCCGTTCCCGATTGTGTTCTTGTTGCTGGAAGTCTTCCTGGGGTCGCTGCAGCCGAGCAAATCGGCATGCCATGTGTCGTTCTTCGCAGCAGGTTTTCGAAAATTGATAATTAAGTTTATATCTTTACATGCTTTTTTTTTTTAAATTTTTCTATATATATAAATCAAAGGTTTAAAAAACAAGGAACCAAGTAACCAGCTTTTATCAATTCCAAAAGTGACCCTGGATTATGTTACAGATTGACATCTAGGGCCGAGTTTCCTACTGCAAAGGCTGTGCTTGATAGTTTTGGCGCTCCAGATTTAACTCTGAAACGACTACGAGTCATCAGATCTTCCTGAATGTAACCGATTTTGTTTGGGTACCTGTTGGAGATGAAATTAACCTGCGTTGTTATGTGCATATTTTCTGTGTTTCACTTGGTGTGTTTTAAGATGATTCATCATACAATCTTTTATTCTGGTACGTTTTTCTAAGATTGGTAACAAGTATGGAAAGTGACCATGTTCATGTTCATATACACTCATGAAAGTTTTTTTAAATGCTTGAATCGAGTTGAGTTTAAATGGATTCCGGCTCAAGCTTAAATGATTTGAGCTTGTGATCTAAACACCATATTGATTCCTAAACCTAACATGTATTATCTATATATGAAAAAAATTAATAATAAACGTTCTTGTGGAATGTTAATATTACCTTTTGGTTCATAGATTTGGGAAATTACATCTTGCTTTGCTTATATGTTACATGTTTGGTTTTTGGAGTGAATGAATGTTAAAATATTATAAATTGACCGATAAGTATTTAAGCTTAAGAGCCAGATTTAGAAACAGCAGGAGGTGGTTCTGTAACACTAGAAATTTCGGTGTTTTATTTGTAAACTTTTAAAACAGTGGATGAGGTGATAATTGCGGCAAACTCTTTAGGGGATCGACAATGCTGAATGGTGATCAGGGATGATGACTTGACTGATTTGACGTTGTAATGGCTGTGATGACACCATAGGACTGGTTAGGCGGGAATTAGCAGGGTGAAGACCATAGGGGACCTTGATGGCCTGCGGCAGCGACAACGACTACAAATGGTTGCGATGCTGGACATGAGCTACAGTTGACAATGGTGGTGGATCAGGATTACAGTGACGACAATCTAGAATTGTGGGTGCCCGGATGTACCAACGACAATATATTGTCCAATTTTGGCAGCGGTTCAACATCGTCAACCGAATGTGCTGGTAATCTGACGGCAGTGGATTCTGGTCGGGTGGGTTCTTTGGACGATTTTGAAAAATGGCTCGTTGGAAAATGGAAAGTATCAAATTAACCAATTACCTAGTCAGACATGTGACCCGACATGAGACAAATTTAAATGCAAACAAAAATTTGATAAGTGAATTGTGTATGAGACTTGACAACAATATTAATGAGAAAAACAAAGAAATAAAAATAAACAGAAATTAGAGAACAAGAACGAGCTCACTATGAGCAGCAGGTGAGCTGAGACATGGCAATGTTGTAGACAAATAAATCATAGAAAGAGTTAATCCACAAACTTGCATACTAGATTGTTTTAGTATGATATGGTTTAAAATGCATCCTTTTTTCCACTTTTCAGCTTAAGCTATCAAATGAAATGATTTTATGACCAAAAATACAAGGTTTGTGATGAACTAGTAATGATTTGTAATCAAAAACGGTTTGAATGTCAGCAGAACTGCAACTCCCTCAATCACGTTCAAGATGAAAAATATCATCTGATCACCTGCAAATTGCATAAACCATTAAATATAACCCATTTTACAAGGAATAAGAGATCATTTGAATAAGTCTGGGATGGCTTTCAACTCATTTGACTTGTTTTTTTTAGTTAAATCTTTTAGGCTAAACAATTTTTACCAAGTAAAAAAAAAAAAGAAACACAACTTATTTAGTTATTTGTGTATAAATGAGGCATAGTGAAAGCATGTACCTGGAAGAAATACTGCATTTTCTCTCTTTTGAGACCATGACAAACTACAGAAAAAGAAAAACAAGATTAAACACAATGTGACAAAAATTGATAAAAGAATTATACAAGTAAATGATTAAAGTCCGTGAGTTTTTGCAGTTCAAGAAATTATCTAACAAAAAGGCACTCACAGTGCACCACCACATGCGGGACCAATTGCTTTACAAATTGACATCAAAGTCATGGCAATACCATTGGCCGCACCTCTTTGGTGTTGATTCTGTAGTTCATCTAATTTTGTATCAATACAAAAGCAAATTTATATACATTTTAAAATACCTTAGAAAGATAAAATAAAAGTTGAGTTACTATGAACATTACCACAGCTTTATTTTGCAGCATGAAGGTGCCGGTTATTATGGACACCTGGTAGGTAATAATGGAAAAAATATTGAACGATTAAAAACAGTTTCGTAGAGCTGCAAACACACTTTTATCCATTTTTTGAATTCCACAAATATGTATACTATTATGGGATAAATTTATTGGGACTGAAAAGAAACTGTACATTTACGCACAACTTTTTAACTGTCTACCAATTTTTTTTTTCACATTAATTTTGAGTATTATAAACGATCCGTTATTAATATATATAGCAGTATAGCACAATTCACATATTTTCAAATTACATGATGGAAATTACCATGTCTACCTGTTTGTAAGAACAAAAGTTAGTCCCTTGTATTCTAACCAAGTACTCTTAATGTGTTCATATCTTAAATTAAGTGATAACTAGCAGCTAATGAATTAAATTTACAAAAATAAGTAGTAGCTTAAAAGATATTTAGTCACTTAAAAACTTACTGATAAAATGCTCTTCACAATTGAAGCACAACTTAATGTGAAAAAGAGCATGAAGCCAGATAACATAGCTATGTATGGATAACTTGTGAGTAGAGGTATAGACAAAACCTACAAAACCAAATATTGTGTTAACCAAATTATCTAATACTTATGGACATAAAATACATAATGAAACTAAAAAGAGTACAACCATCACTATAGACGAAGAAGAATATGTGTTATAAGTGTAGAAAAAAATGATACAAATTTGTAAAACAGAAGTTTGACTTCCAAGTCAGAAGGAAGACTGCTTACTCCTGAAATGCGAGTTACCATTACGGGCCCAAGCATCCTCTCTGCAATTGGATACAATGCGGTTTGGAAAAGAAGAAGGCCCACCCCTACAACAACACTAAATTATGGTTACTGTTTTGAATTTTGATAGTTATTGTTTCAGTAATATAAACTTAGAGTCGGTATGTAAGCTATCACCTGTGATAGATAGAACTGTGCCAACATCCTCAGTAGTATAGTTGAGTCCTCCCAAACTTTTAGGACTAACAGCCCATAATGAGAAAATCTGTGAACAATCAAAATCATAAATAAACACCAATTAAGGAATATTTATAAGCTAATATATATTTAACAAAAATTGCTCATTTGTGCAAGTTAGTTTTTTTCCAATAATCAGATTTTTATATCTACCTCAGTGTAAGCCATGTCATGAAGTGAGAATACACAATAGACAATGATAGAGGACATTAATGGCCAGTTCTTGAGTAGGCTAATCCAAGAAGAGTCTGCATTCTTATCGGTTGTTTCCTCAGCATGATCAGATATGTTGGAAGCAGACTCCAACTCATTTACTTTATGGAAGTGTAACGTTTCCTGCGATTTGAAAAAATTATACAATAAAAGTCATCTTATGACTATGAAATCATAAAAGATGAATGTTCAGAGAAATAAAGAGAGGCTACAAAATTAAAGCTTTGATTTGTTTTTAGCATGTTCAGACTCCGATGGTTTTACCAAACAATCTCAACATATTATCCTTAAAAATATTCTCTTAGATCAAAAGAATTCCTCTTTTTTATATTTTTTTCCACTTTAATATCGTATTTTCTACTTATTTTTGCTTGAATCAAAATGGGGACTTACAGGTAGAAACTGGTTCAAAATATTGAACAATTGTCATGTTAAGAAACATCCTAATTAATGTAGGTATTAAGGAAATGTTATATGCAAAAAACAGTACCGGAAGCCAAAATACACCGATGGTCACAAAAAGTGCGAAAATGGAGATGCAAAGGCAAGGCAATGAGTACGGAAATCTGCATCACAAGTCACAGTTTAACTTGGTTTGATTCAAGACTGAATTGGCATAAATATAACAACAATAATATTTGTGAATGGTATCGCCACTCTTAAGAAATAATGAAGTTAACAAAAGGGTAACGCTACCTCCCAAATAGTGAATCTGGAGATACTAGACTTGGATATTTCTCTGCAGGCTTAATTTCAAAACAAGAACAAAAATTAAAAGGAAAGAGTGAAAGAGAGAACGCAGCAAAATAATCTTTCTTTTCAAATCAGTATCAAGTAATATATGTTCAAGACCGAATGTAAAAATAATATTTTTTTATTCATTCATTCATTCACAACACTTATCAAGCAATCAGTTTTAATTTGAGCTTTGATCATTCTCCCATAAAGAGTTTAGATATATGCATTAATTTGAAAAGAAAAAAAAAAAAAAAAAAAAAACTAAAGATGTGACCCCTCCTTAGTGGGTGTGAATCGGACAAACACCCTTCTTTCAATCAGTTTTCAAGATGTTATCTACATATCAGATATATGAAAAGTTCATGTGGCATATCAAGATACAACTGAAGATATAAACCTGTGCAAGGAAACCTCCCAAAGCCGGACCAACGATCAGTCCTACCCCCCATGCTGTACTAATCTGAAACAGATCACTCAATATATAAAGTTCCAGGTAAGAAAACCATATTAAAAACATGAATGGACTGTATTAATAGACAATATTGGCTATATAAAAATGCATCAAGTTGAAGCTAATGCCATAGGAAACTAAAGAAAAGAAAAGGGCCTGATTGCTTACAGATGACAATCCTAAAGCATGATGTTCATCACGGAAAAGTTCAATTGCATATGCCTGTTTATAGTAAAAGAATCAGCGGAGTAGAGAAACTACATGAATACACAACATCTAAACTAAGATAACTAAATAAGGGTTTACCTTTATAGGTCCAAGTATCCCATTTAGAAAGCCAAGAAGAAACCTTGTAATGATAGCCATCCAATAGTTGACACTAAAACCAAAAAGTGTGTTGAGAATAACCCTGAATAAGATCAAAATGACAAGATTATAACAACAATTAGCATATAAGGGCAAAAAAATAATAACTGTTCACGAACACTTTTAAAGTGCCTATAAGAAAAACTGGTTTTCTCCCGTATCGATCAGCAACAACCCCCCAGAAGACAGATGTCAGCACCCTTCCAATCATATATGCAGATCCTTCATAAAGTTGATCATCATATGAAATATGCTTTAAAATTCATTCATGTAATCAATTTGGTTATATCATTTTAACTACAAATATCCCTTTCAAAGCATGCATCCAAAACTTTCTTACCCACATAGCCTGCATAGTAACTAATGTCCTCTTCCTCTGCAATGTTGAAATCCCTTATCTACAGAATAATCAAGATAAAGAACTCTAAATGCTATAATATTGAAAATCGAAAACAATGCAAATACAGATGTGAAGTACATATATACTTACCATGAAATAAAGAAACGGAAAGAGAGATGATATTGGTAGTGCTGAGATGAAATGATGAAATGCAAGTCAGGCTTGTAACATCAAGATAAATTTATTCTAAGCTCTACGAGGAGGCGTAAGAAACTGATTATCAACAAATTTGAATTGAAGACTATTTATATTATTTATCATTTTTTTGATTGCTTAATCTGTTCCTGCATCGGTCTAACATAGAACAAATTGCATTCTGTATATATATATACAAACATTTTATCCATCAGTTGGTGTACAATTACCATAATCTAATTATAGTTTTACAACACACAAGCAAAGAGTTGCTCACCAACCGAAAGCGCGACAATCCATATGCAAAACATTTCCTTTAGCGGTAAGCCGGTATGCAGCTGTTTCTTCCAATCAACATAGCATCCAGGACAACCTTCATGATATGCTACTTTGTGCAAGAGTGGCTCATTAAACTCACTGCCACCCATGTTTCACAAATTGATTGTTACAAATGCTCTCCTCTCAGCTAATTAATGGAGAATCAAATGTTTGGTTATTACCTGGAGCTGGAAGACATTAATTATATCGATCTAACAGGTGGTGTGCATGTAATGAAATGAAATGAAGATAAAGGTGCACCGGCTAATGATTGGTCTGAGTGTATTGCCGCCTCACACTCACAGTATTATCGTTTTCTTCTACAAGTTTCAAATTACGTAGCGTGCCATAATTGGCCATGGATAAAGACATATAACTTGGAAGCAAAACATGAAGAGTTTGTTATAATTACCAACTAAAAAAAGTAGTGTTTTAACTCATGAAAACATGTCAGTCTGTCTGTCTGTCTGTCTGTCTCTCTCGGTGTGGGTTTACTTTTTTTCTAATTTTAAACATTGGGAAAATTACCAAAATAGTAGAGAATTTTCAAAATAGCCTTAAAAATCTTGATAATTCTCAAATAATTTCAACTAAGAATACACAATGGAAGAAGATCTTTATTGTCAAACTTTTAAAAGTACTGTGGGAGCTGACCAAATATGGAATAATGTTAATGGACAAGGCCAAAATTTTGAAAATGTTGAGGGAGCAGACCGTATTTCTTTCTTAATTTTTCTTCTCAAAAACAGTCTCCCCAGACGGTATTTTTATGTTTCCTACTTGGTCCGTATAAATTTCCAAATTATTGAAAAATGTTCCTTTTTAATTTCGTCTTAGGAGACGCATTTAAAAGAAATTTGTTCTAAGGAGATGAGATTTTTCTTTTCTTCTTATAAATTGGATTTATTCAAATTCCATCAACTCCGACAATATTTATTTAAATTTCGTCCACACCGACAAGATTTATAATCCGTCCACTCTGGCAATATTTTGATTAATAAGTTTCTTTTCATAATATTTTGATTTAATATATCTGTTTATTTGGACTTTACGAAAGATTTTGACCGCCCAGACGACTTTACGGAAGATTTGGACGGATTATTTGGGAATATATATATAATCCATTAGAAACCTGAATAATTGTTATACATATAGGGGAGATTTCAAATGAGAACCTCTTTGAGTTTTAAGAACTCGAAAGAACTCAGTGTAACGATTTTTTTTTTTTCAAATTTTTTTTACACATGCGTAATATATGTAAGTTACATACACGTAAAAAAATTACAGAATTTTTTACGCGCCGATTCGACTTATTACACATGTGTAACAGACATAAAAATTAGTGTGATCACTTACAACTTTATTCTCTCTCTTACTTTGACTTTTTAGTCGGATTTAATCTCAACCACACAATCCAATCCATTTAATAAAATGCGTGGCTAAGAATTGAGTTCTTAAGTTTTTAAAACTCAACATGGTTCTCAAAATATCCCTCCCCTATATATATATATATATAAAACATGAAGAATGGAAGAAAAGGATGATGATGATTTTGAAAAAAAGAAAAATCTCGTCTCCTTAGAACAATTTTATCTTAAATGCGTCTCCTAAGACGAAATTAAAAAGGAACATTTTTCAAAAGTTTAAAAATTTATATGGACCACGTAGAAAACATAAAAATACCGTCTGGGAAGACTGCTTTTTGAAAAGAAAAGTTAAGAAAAAAATATGGTATGTTCCCTCAACATTTCAAAAATTTGCCATTGCCTATCAACATTATCTCATATTTGGTGTACTCCCTCAATATTTTTAAAAGTTTGGTCTGCTCTCTCATAATAAAGATCTTCTTCTAATGTTTCTGCTCAATCCAAATTATTTGAGAACACTCAAGATTTTTTGGGCTATTTTGGAGATTATTTCTCTAAAATAGGCTATTTTGAGAATTTTCCCACATTCTTTTTCGTAAGGGCTTCTCCAATAATCCATTTTTACTCATTTCAAGTTCTTATTTTTATTTTTTTGATTTTTTTTTGAATGACTAACGAATAAAGGCCAGCTACCCGGAGTAACCAAATGACAGAAGGCGGTCTTATATGCTTACAATCGCATACAACACTGAGTATCTCAAGCCCACAATACCAGTTGAGCTAAAGCTCATTGATTTGAAGGTCTAGCCGGACAACATTTATGTTTTTGTCTGTATACACACATATATTTATAAAAATAGTTTTATTTATGAATTCTAAAAACTTAAATGTTACAAATATATTTATTACTTGTTAATATTAAATTTTATAATCTACGGAATTTATTACATTTAAATGTCAGAAATTCAATAGAATTTATTACATTTAAATTTCAAATTAAAAATAATTAAACTTTTAAATAAACCTCGGTGTTCAAGTTTAATAAAGATTGGTAACTATATATATTTTATACATTTTATATATATATAAAAGAAGTAGTAAAAGTTGGTAAAGATTTAGTGATTCTTTTCGGCATTTTAGATTTCTTACTCGTCGGGTTTTGGGTATATATAAAGAATGTGTATGTTCTTTGTCAACTGATTATGTACGAATACAAGTATTTTAGGTCTCCTTATTAGGCTATGCGCGCTCCTTCCGCACTGGCCTCCCACCACACCCAATGCCCATCGCATGAGGGTGGCGGTGTTACAACACCCAAATCAACTTCTCCCTCCATCTCGCCCCATCTTTTTTCTTTGTCTTCTCTCTGCACCTACTTCATCTCGCCTCATCTTTTTTTCGTTTATTTTTGTCTTCCCCCTTAGGCCCACAATCTTTGTTGATGGTTACTTAAGGGGTGTTTGTTTTATTTTACAAAAGATCTTCCTGGCTTATTTTGTCTGCACCACGCATGCAAACCACGCGCAGATATTGCCCTCTATAGACTGTTTGTTTTTTCGAAGACGTTTCATTAAAAAACGTCTGCGCGCCTCTTCTTGGTGCAGACTTGGACCATGGTTTTCCAACCTCTTCTAAACTCATTATTTCTATCAAATATAAAAAAAACCCTAGCCAACAACTCTCATCTCCTCTCTTCTCTTCTCCTCACCTCTCCTTATCTTCACCTTCAACCTCCCTCCTTGCCGCCGCCTGCCACCCTACCGCTGCTGCCTACTCTGCCGCCGTTGCTCTTCCGCCATTTGCTCCAACTCCCTATCCATGTACACTAATTGTTAATTAATTGTGTTTGTTCAATTGAGTTGCTAATTGATTAACTTTTTTAGGTTTTTGTTAATTGATTTGTTCAATTAGTTTATTAGGTTTTTATTAATTGATTGTTCAATTGAGTTGTTAATTGATTAGTCTTTTTTAGGTTTTTGTTAATTGATTTGTTCAATTAGGTTATTAAGTGTTTGTTAATTGAATTCTTGTTAATTAATTAGGTTTTTTTGTTCAATTATAATTTTGCATAATTGTTCAAGTATTATTAGTTTTTAATTGAAAAAAGTTTAGAGAAAATTTAGGTTTATAAAAAGCCTATAGAAAGTTTTAATTGAAAAAGGTTTGTAGAAAGTTTAGATTTATGTCGTCGGCTTGTGAGTTGTTTTAAAGCTCGAATTTTGGCTCGTTTCATTCATTATGTATGAATTATATACTTTCAAAAAATTGAAGAAGCTTTTGGAGGAAAAAACATTCATATGGAAAATAGTTAATGTAAGTTTTATAATTTGCTAGTTCATTAGTTTTAAATCACCCGCCCTTGTAAGTAGTTCATATATAATTAAAAAAAAGTGTTCGGGTTATACGGTTTCAATCTTGCATGAATTAATAAAAAAATGTTCGGTTTTCATTTTTGTGTTCAAAAGTAAGACAATAAATGTTTGGGTTATTTTTATTATCGGGTTTGGGTTAGCTTGGGTCGGGTTTGGGTTAGTTTGCGTCATGTTGTTTGGTTTTTGTTTGCATTAGTTTGGGTTGTTTTGGGTTATTCTAACTTGTAATTATTTGTTTATTTATTTAGATTTGGCAAAACTTGACAATGGCAATACTAATGGAACTTGACGATTTGATTATGAGATTAATGTCGGAACTTTTTTATAGATTGTTTGTAAGGGCTTAATGATTTTCATACATGCTAATCTTGGATTATGTATTTTGATATTGTGAGTATTTTTAATTATGAATAATTTGTATTTTTTGATATAAAATTTGGATTTATATATTTTTAATTGTTGTTGATAATTTGTATTTTTGGTATAAAGCTATATATTAAAAGTTTTAGCAGTCTGCAGACGTTAAAAAAACAAACAGTCTTCTTCTTGCAGAGTGCAAAGGTTTGGTCCATCTATTCTGCTACAGATGTGGTCTGCGTGACATTTTACTTTTAAAAAACAAACAACACCTTAATGGTTAGTGCTAGTGTATATGTAAGACTTTCATTCTTCTATTGATTTCTAGATTATTTTTTTCTTTCTTTCTATTTCTTTTGAATTAAGTAGGTCAAACGACTCTTGTTTCTCTAATTTTAATTTAGCTTAGTTAAGCATTTTTTTTTGTTTAATTATATTTGTCTGTTTGTTCAACTAGGTTTAAATGTTATAATGTATAAATTGTTTATTTTATTTATCTATAAAAATAAGTAGCTATGAAATAAATGTTAAAGAAAAATTCATCTAAAGCATATATGATACTATACTCTAATTTAATCTAATATCTTTGTTGTTTCTATTGACCCAACCCGACCCTACCTACCTAATACAAGCTGATTATTTTTTCTCCTGTAAAAAAATATTTCTAGATCCGCTATTGTTTGTCTACGATGTTTTGCGATGCTCCTCCCCCGCACTCCACCACCTCCTGTGTCACGTTTTCCATGTGGCGTTGTCAAATCACCACCCCGTTATTGCGCTATATAATACTTAACCTTAACCTTAAACTTAGTAGCACATCAAAAGCCTACTTAACCTCAAGTGGCCTAAAAGTTACAATTTCACATGTTACTGACATAACTAAAAGGCAGCATGGCAAGCCCAGAATATACCACATCATCAGGTAATTTTTTAATTATATTTTTGTGATTTTATAAAATATTTATTTTTTTATCAGTATAGGAAAGCCGATACACTTTTGGACATTTGTTAATTGTCTTTTTGTATTTACACTTTTGGACATTTGTTAATTGTCTTTTTGTATTTAGTGTTGGTACTGTATATAGTTTTTGGTAACATATGCTAACTTTTTATTTTTATTTTCCAATTACTATAATTTTTTTCTTGTATCATAAGTTATATAAGTGTCGATATTATTTTTGGGACATTTATTATATTTTTTTTATATTATAAACTATATGACTGGCCATGCTATTTTTTTGCACCTAAAAATGCGGTGTTTGTTTTGGTAAAAAATTGCCAAAGAAATTTCGTGATCAAACTTAGTAAGTGAGGTAGTATGTGTTTCAAGATATTGCAAGTGTGTTAAAATAAAGCAGTAAATGACTCGGATATCCGAAGGATTGCCCTTGATCCACGTCAGGATCTTCGGCATAAAACCTCGGGAGGGGATTATATCCGCCTGCTCTGAAATATTATTAAGTAAGTTTGAATACAAGTTGAGAACTGATTGTAAACGAGAGCTAGATTATAGTTGCAAGTGTAGTGAGTGAAGTAAGAGTCCTATTTCGTTTACATCAGCTTCCTTTTATAATAAAGCAAAATAACTAATATCCTGAAAAATATGTCTATTTACTAGGTCTTCAACTTGAGTTGCACTTATGTAACCGTTGTAGACTTATTCTCTTTGTTTTCATGTGTTAATTGACGGGGGCTCCGATTCTTTAGGATGAGCAAGTCCACTAGCTGTTTGTTTATTATCAATAAGTGTAACCTACAAGTACAACGATTAGTAAAAACATATAGAGGTTCAAGATTCCGAACCCGGTAGGGATCTTGGGCAGAAGGATATCAATCAGGATCCTAAGCAAGAAATTGACCCACAAAAATTGTCCCAAAAATATGACAGTTGTAAACATGTTTACAATGGTTATATTTTTCAATACTTATCAGCTTGTCACATAAGCATGGCTAATCCGATGGGACGTGGTGCAACTTCCCAAGCATACTAACGACCACATCTTTATTCAAAGATGAGTACAGAGAATCCTTGACTTTTACAAGGAAATATAATAATGAGAAAGGAATTATGAATCTCTTAGTTGAAGGAGTAACGTTCAGAAAATATGGCTGGCATTTGGTTGTTTGAAGTCCTTAAACAAGGAAAGATGTACAAAGTGATCATTGTAAATCTTTTATTTTATTTAGTTTTCTAACACTCCCCATCAAATTGAGTAGTCGGGTCTTCGATGCTCAATTTGCTAAGACAGTTGCTGAATATTCTCCCATTGACGGATTTTGTTAATATATTTGCTAACTGGTCTTCTGATCGAACGAACGGTAATTCTATAATTCTGGCTTCAAGTTTTTCTTTGATGATGTTTCGGTCGACTTCTATGTGTTTTGTACGACCATGTTGAACTGGATTATCTGAGATTTGTATTGCGGCTTTGTTATCACACATAATTTTGCTAGCTTTGCTTGGAGGGAACCCGATCTCAGTCAAAAGTTTATGAACCCATACGATTTCTGCCTAACCTCGTGCAATCCCTCTGAATTCTGGTTCAGCACTAGATAGAGCTACTACCTTTTATTTTTTTCTTCTCCAAGTTACTAGATTTCCTCTAACTAGAGTAAAGTATCCTGATGTAGATCTTCGGTCGTCTTGATCTCTTGCCCAATCTGCATCAGTAATAGCTGGACATTAAGATGTTTGTTTTGGTGAAAGAGAACTCTGTGACCCACTGTTTCTTTTAGGTAGCTGATAATTTTCATCACTGCTTCCATGTGGGCAATTTGAGGTTGGTGCATAAACTTACTAACCACTCCAACAGCATATGCGATATCTAGACGAGTATGTGATAGGTATCTTTCTTTGTTTGCCTACCAGGCGTTGGTATCTTTCTTTGTTTGCTAGTTCGGCCTCTTCTTCCACACGGAGTTTATGGTTCACCCTTATTGATGTGTCGGTAGGCTTGCAGTCAATCATTCCCGTCTCGGCTAGAAGGTCAAGAATGTACTTTTTCTGGAATATAAAGATTCCTTGTTTGGATCTTAGTACCTCAATTCCAAGAAAGTACTTAAGTCTTCCCAAATCTTTCATTTCAAATTCCGTGAACAGGTTTACCTTAAAATTTTCCATTTCTACTTCATCGTTTCCTGTAATAATCATGTCATCAACATATATAATTAAACAAGTTACAAGTTTACCTCTTTGTTTAAGGAACAATGTATGATCAGATTTGCTTTGTTGGAATCCATATTTTTTCATTGCTTGACTGAACCTGCCAAACCATGCCCGAGGAGATTGTTTAAGCCCATAGAGAGATTTTTTCAACCGACACAGTTCCTTTGTTTTGAAATTTCTTGTGAATCCGGGTGGAGCTTCCATATAAACTACTTCTTCTAGTTCTCCGTGTAGGAAGGCATTCTTAACATCAAATTGATGAAGAGGCCATCCTTTAGTTGTAGCAATCGAAAAAAGAACCCTGATTGTGTCAATTTTGGCTACTGGAGAAAAAGTTTCTGAGTAGTCAATCCCGTACATCTGGGTATAGCCTTTAGCCACCAACCGTGCTTTATATCTTTCAATAGTCCCATCTAGTTTGCGTTTAATTATAAAGACCCATCGACATCCCACTGGTTTCTTTTCTGGAGGAAGATCACATTTTTCCCATGTGTTGTTTTTCATTAAAGCCTCCATTTATGTATCCATTGCTTCTTTCCAATTTTTTGATTCAAGGGCTTGTTCCATAGAAGACAGAATTTGTTCATTGTAAAGGGAAGAGGAAAAAGCTTTGGCTTCTTTGGATAAGTTCCCTTCTGCTACATTTGCAATGGGGTACCTAGAGGTTTTAGACTGTTTTTTTGGGAAGTATCGTTTTGCTGGAATTCCTCTGTTGGCTCTTGGTGGTAGGACATATCTCTCCGTTGTGTCCTCCTGTCTTCTTTCTTCTTGTATTGGTTCTTGTTGTTTGTCTTTTTCTCCACCCTGCACTCTTTGTTCTACTTCTATCTCATGGTTATCAGATATGTCAATATTTTGGTTATCATGACTTTCATGAGTTCTTTTATCTGCTATATTTGCAGATTTTTGAGAATTACTTACCTTGGATGCCATATCTGGGGGATTTGGGTGTGGGAAACCAACGTCCACCAGATTGTTGTGAAGTTGGTGACTCATCTTGGGTACTGTGATTGACTTCTTCAGATGATGTAGCCCATTTTGAAACCCATTTTCACCAACTCAGTTTGTCATGCTCTTTCTCTCCCTCACCACTATGTTGGGAGGCGTAAAAGATTTCGGTTTCAAGGAAGTCACAGTTCATGGTAGTGTACATATGCCATTTTGTTGGACTGTAACACAGGTACCCTTTTTGGTTGATACCATAGCCAACAAATACACATTTTTCGGCACATGGGTCAAGTTTGTTTCGATTGATTTTTTGGTATGTAATATGGAGCATCCAAATATTCGTGGTTGTAATGTAAGGGCGGGTGGCAGTTTGGTATAGTCTGAAAGGGCTTGAAGTGGAGTTCTTTGACGTAGGTTGTCGCTGTCTACTCAAAAACAATTAATTAAAGACTTCAATACCTATAACTAGTACGGGTAAGTAAGGTCGTCTCCACAGGGACTCAAGGAAAGTGCAAGTTTAATATGACTAAATTAATTAATTAACTAAGACGGACAGATGATGTTAAGCAGTTTTTTGAAAAAGATTAATTAAAACTAACAATTACTTAAAAACGATTTGTAAATAATATTAATAAAAAGTATTCATTCTAGTTTCGGTTAATGTGACATTCAACTTAATCCCAGATTCAATTATCTTGATTACGCAGTAATTACTAAACCTAGTAGTTGGATTGTGATATCAAACGATACCCTAATCGAATTGATGACACAATTGAACTCGGTTTACCTAATCACCAACTTATGTTTGTTAAAACCAATTAAGAGCCAATATTGATGATAACTAGTCAACGACACAAGAGCTTAAACCCTAAATGTTGATGAACACAACCAAACAAATAATGTATTAATTAATAATCCCAAACACAAATTGTTCAAATAATCAATCAAGAATTAAGCAAGACTAAGGCAATAACTCAATCAAGCTCATAAACATTAAGCATATGAATCTGGTCAGAAGTTAAAATACACAAAAACCTAGCCTAGAACGAACACACATGACTAGCCGGACATCCACATAATCATTAAAGCGCTTATCTTGATGAACATATGATCGTAGGACACACCGGAAGCTTCGGGATGGCTGGAAATCATCCTAGAGCACCTCTTCTGCCTCTGGAAGTCGTAATAATCCGAATGGGGAGGTTAAGGGGTTTATATAAGGCAAACCCTAATTTTTTGCTGACTTTAAGCATCTTCGCGTATCGCGAAGATTTCCTAGCTTGCTTCTTCGCGTATCGCGAAAGACAAAATAGTCGGGCCCTGTTCCTGTAACTTCGCGTATCGCGAAGTTGTTCCTCCTGCATTTTCGCGTATCACGAAGATGCACTTTTCAGCAGAATTATTATTTTAATCTTTTGACTGCCTCGTGATGCGCGCACTTCCAATCTCTCACTTCTAAGCCTTCATTCCAAGCCCGTAAATATCCTCATTAAGCTCCAAAGCTTCCAATGTCCTGAAAACACATAACAGTGCTTGAAGTACCAATGTTCGTTCATTTATTTAACTAAAATAACTAATTAATATACAATAATAACTAACTTTTACCCAACCATCACATCCCCACACTTATCCTTTTTCGTCCCGAAAAAGATTTTGCAATGGAATCAGAATCAGAAATCATTCTCAAAATACTTCATAGATTATCTTAATTAAGCACAAAGAACACAAAAACCACGATTGCGACCCACGCCTTAATACTTACCGGGAAATATAAGGTGCGACAGTTTTATTAGTTTATATGATTAAAATGGAACCCACACCTCAAAGCCCTGAAGCCGCCTTACCATGCTTCATTATAGTTTTACCGAACCAGACCACCCCAACTTGACTTAAACCTTAAGATTAGACGATCAAAATTTTGCACATGTGTACAATTTTTCAAGCTCATATGTAATAGCTAAGACAATCTTGGATATTTTTATCGAACCAAAAACTAAACTTAAGTATTAAAGTCTACCAAAATGGCCATTAGATATGATTAAGGTACAATTAGGTAACCAACTAGTAAATAGCCCCCACTACATAACATACCCTCGTTATCAAGCAATACCCCGAAGTCCATTACCATACGTAAGTAGGCACGAATTCATCTATAGGGCTTACATATGACGTGTCCCGTGTGGTCCGTTTCTTAATGGTAATGAGACGCGAGCACGGGGACCCCATATGACTAACAGCGTGGATGATCAAGTCAGTAGTGAATTTGTACTTTTAAAGCACTTTTTGTGATCATGTTTATTGACTTATGAATTGGCAGATAAATTACGGGTTTGCTCTTTTTAAGCTTTTTTAATATGAATAAATCCACTTAGGATTTACGCATACCAGATGGTAAACCGCATACCGACCCATAGTCTCCGTTCCCCGGGGCATCCCATCAATACAGGATTTAAGGCCATACAACCATACGCCTATGAAGTGTTAGCCACTTAACTAGCAGTTTTTTCATTTATGTTTATATCACAAGCCATTTAGCATACTCTAATGTTAGCCTTTCCAACCATTGTACTTTAGACTATTCATATTAAAATATAATTTTGGTGATCAAATCTAATAGCAAGGCTTGAGTATGGCCTAATCTTTCATTCTAGTCCTTACACAGGCTTAGCTAAACAAACAAAACCGTGAAGGCGTTTCCCACTAAAAATCAAGCATTTAAGGTTCAATTAAGTCAACAACCAAATTATCCTTTCATTCTCAAGGCTGAGCCTACCAATACATCTCAAATTACGTGTATTCCCTGTTCTATTTATCTCATATTATATAATAATTTTGAAAAATAACCCCCGATTTTTCTATATTTTCCATTTATTACGCAAAAATCTTAACTCAATGAACATGAAAATTTTAAATTTTTCAATTTCTCCCCCATCCCCACACTTGAGGCAAACATTGTCCTCAATGTTTAAAATTTATGACAACTAAAAATAGGGACGGGGTTAAAATTCACTTTGACAATTTTAAAAACCGGACCTAATGTGATGGTGGTTATTAAATATACAAAAATATAATTACACTCTTAACACAAAAACTAATAAAACAAAGAAGATTATGAAAACAAAATCACCTGATAGAAAATAAAACTCTCATGTTCAACTCTCGTGCCCTTGGTGATCTCTCGGTGAACTTAACTCCTCAACATTCAAAATAAAATTTGCAAACTCTCAAACATGTAGAAGCAAGCTTCTCACAAATATTAAAAATATAGGTCTTTTAAACCGTTTGCAAAACCATTAATTTTAAATTATCAACCGAGATTAATAAAGTTCATAACCAAAATTGTTAAACGAGTAAAAATGTTAAAAGACCTAACTCACTTTCGTAGGAATCACTATTGCATTTAGCGTATGCAACAAGCCCTTTAAACCCCCCGGTAGCCCGGGTGGACGAGTATGGTCTCGTGAGGGTTTATAGTGAACTACACCCACAGAGTTCAACTACAACAATAATATACACAAGCAACCACCCAAAAGAATAAATCTCATCAAGTGTCCCAACCAAACCACCCATAAGCAAAATATTAATAATATCAGTACACCCCATAAGATAATAAAAACATAATAAAATAAACCAGAAAATAAGACCCAAAACATTGATCAGGAAAGCTGCATCCTTCAACAGCTACTACTCATCAGAATCCTCCTGGTGATCATCATCACCAGCTCCTGGTCCTCCTACACCTACATCGTAAAATCCACTCGTTCCATACTGACCATAACCAGCATCTCCACGATAACTACCAGCCCCACCTGTAAGTCCCATGAACGGATATTTCAATGTGATATCAATATACTCGATGATTAGGTGGAAACTAATCACCAAGCTGATTCTATGAGGCAATAAAGAACACAAGCAAAACACACAAAGAAGCTTCAAAACACACGTATATTATACGTCGGGTGCTTAAACCCTTAACTTACACGGTTGAATAATCAAAATTAACGGCCAACCAACCAGCACTGACGACCCACTCACGAACCAACTAGTAACCCTACAAATGTAAACATACATCCTATATATAGACTACTAACCTAGGCCCAATACATGCAAAGCCCACCGAATCCCTTGATTTCAGTTTACATAGTGTAGCCCAACAATAAGCCCAATATACAAAGCATAAACCACAAATATGACCCAACAATCTCCCCCTTGGTTTATTGCTTTATTCGTGCTCGAGAATATCTTCAAAAATCTGTTCTTGAGTTTGTTGAGCAGCATTATATTGGGCCTTGAGCTGTCTAAGCTTCAACAGTAACGAGCTCAGCAACAGTTGGTTGAGTAGTTGGTATCACATCACTAGCCCGCACACCCAGTCTCAAATCTTTCTTCCGTCATTTGCGTGGAATAAGATCGGTGGCTGGCTCTTCGTCAATATCATCTTCAACATGTGTCGCAGTGACTAATTGAGGAGGCTTCAATGCAGTCAACTGGAGCTTTTTGTTGAACGCTTCGAACTCTTTAACTTATTCAGCAGTAGGTACTGACTGTTGTACCTTTGAGCGGGAACCATATGTTCCTCAGCTACAGCTGCACCAGCAGCATCAACATCTGCCTCGATCTCAGCAAATCTTCCAAACTTGACCAACGGATGAAGACCTTGATAAACCACTTTTACTCCCTTCTAAACTTAATCAAATCTGTAAACAAAACCTTTTGAACTTCTGAGATACCCATCTGGGCCGAGAACCCGGATGGGCTGAGAACACCATTAAAACAAACAACTTGGGCCAAAGATGGCTGGGCCAAGAACACAAATATTATGGACACATTTGGTCAAACATAATGACCCAAGGATCAAGACTAGCAGTCGTGAAATTTCATGATCTAAAAACAATCCTGATTCCTGATAAAAATGATTTCTTAAAGACATTTGTTTCGATATGAGTAAATATGAGGTAAAAGATAAAATTAAAAATAAAATAAAATTAGAGTGAAAACTAAACTAAAACAAAATTAATTTACCTATCTAGCCTTTAGAAGATTTAGCATATTTTGGGATCAAATTTCAGCTGATTTAAATGCAAGCAACCCCTTTTTTAAGAAAAGATCCGAACATGAAATCATATTGATTAAGATACTTTCACAATGATCCATTTTCAGCGTTATTTTGACATAGTGAAAAGGTTGATGGCAGGTATTAAGAAACTTAGCATGATTTTCATTGCGCCAGTGATATGATTAGATTTAATTAGACATAAAGCTTATATGGACATCACTTATGGACTTAAGATACCCCTTATCTCTTCTCAAAGCGTATTTGGCTTTTCCCAGATCACCCCAATTTGACTCCAACCCCTAGTGCTTGATCAAATAATTTTATTTATACAAAAAAAAAAATTAAGCTTTAACGTTGAACGTTGGACTTACACGCCATCCGGACTTACAAGCCTTACATTCAGGGTGTTTAGGACTTACTTGAATGCCCCACCCCTATAGTTCCCTGGGACCCCTTTAAGCTTTTGGAAAACAAATTTGAATGACAATAATTTTCATATATATTTACAGTTTTTTTTACGCTTTAAATGAAATATAATATTTTTGGTGATCAAGACACTAACGGGCTCGTGTATGACTGGGTAATTATTTTTCTGCCTATCATTCGGAGAGATGTATCTAGGGACATGCAAACATCTTCAAAGTGACCCTCCACAATAAGTTTAGCAGATTTAATTTATATCACTTCAAACTTTTACTTATCATGGAAAGCTACCATACACATCAATGACTTATCAAAAGCCTTTTTAGCTTAATTACTTCACACGTTAGGCATGCAGAATCAATTTATCTATCATTTTTCAAAGGTTGGATCAATTTTCATTTGAAAATTTTTAAGCTTCTAATAAGCTTTAGCTGAATATTAATATCATTTCCCAGATGATAATCCCGAAGACAATTTTAAATCCAATCACCCCAGTTACCTTAAGTTTTCAGGTGAATGGCTATCCTATGTGTCTACAGGTAGACGATTGGACCAAACACATAATAAAATGTGTCCCTTAAACTTTAGGCGGCCGACATAATTTTCAGTGAGAGAACTTAAACCAATAGTTAAACAAAAACAATTTTTATGTTCAGCTGCCCCGGTCACTTTCAACCCTAAGGTTAATGGCTATCCCGTGAGTCAAGAATTTATGACAGGACCAAACATATGAAATATGTCCGTTGAACTTGAGTAACCGGCATGATTTTAAGCAACGGAACAAAACGTTTTTGAAAATTAGAATTTTTTTTTTAATTTTTATATCAAGCACACGCACACACTCTTTTTGTATCATTTTCTTTTTCTCCCCCCCCTAAATTTGTACAGAAATTATGACAAGAAAAAAATTTATGTACACAATTTAAACCTCAAAAATACTCAGTCTTCAAAACGTAACATCTTAGGAAACCCTACAAACACATTGAATCTGGCTGTTCCGACCGGTTTTGTAAATAGGTCCGCTACATTATTAGCAGTGTGGACCTATTCAAGATGAATTAGCTTCCGGTCATAACAGTCATGAATAAAATGAATTCTGATATCTATGTTCTTGGTTTTAGAATGCTGAACCGGGTTTTTAACAATGGCAATGGCAGCATCATTATCACAGAAAATAGGAGTGTCAAGAAATTTCAAACCGTAATCCAGCAATTGATGTTGCATCCAGATGACCTGTGAACAACAGGAAGAAGCAGTAACGTAATCAGCCTTAGCAGTGGATGTGGACACCGTTTGTTGTTTCTTGCATTGCCACGAGATGAGTCGATTCCCCAAGAATTTACATTCAGCACACGTAAATTTTAGTACCCTTCTGTGTAATCTTTCTCTCCTCCCGCAAAGGAAACATACCCTCCATTAAAGATTTGAATGTCTTGCAGTTGAGAGATGTCTCCTGTCATGTGCCTGGAACAGCCACTATCAACGTACCACGGTCTGATGATATTCCTCCATAGCTGTTCCTGCACGATGTGAGAGATTAGTTAGTTTTGGGTACCCAGTCCATAGTCGTTCTGGGTAGGCATGACTTATTCAAATGTGTCACGGGTTGCCATGACATGTCTTCCTGATTATCAAAAATCAAATCAGAAGGCGTTAAGGACTTTGTTATCGGAGACTTGGGCAACCATTTGTATTTTGGTTTGAAAACTTTGTGATTTACATAAGTGGCTGACTTAGTCTCCGGTTTGCGGATAGAAAACTCTGTCGACTTTGTCCTTTTAAACGTTTTCGGTTCAGAGGCCCACTTCGGTCTGGGAACCGAAATCGAGTTTCCACTACGCCTTTGAGTCACAATGGGCTTGGTTTGATGAAAACTTGACCTGTCAGCTTTGTCTCTTCTCTAATTGCCATAAGAGGGCTTTGCCTTATAATACCTCGTTTTATTTGAGTTAAAATTCTTGTAGGTATTTTAAGGCATAGTCCTCTGATGGCGTCTGTAATATGGAACATACGGGAGACAAGAACAATTTCTAGCAATGTGACCGGGAATGCCACAGTTGAAACAGCTTTGCCTTTTAACAAAAAAATCGTTGTGGCCGATTCCTGGTCTTGCTCTTTTGTGTAAGCTTGTTTGTCCCGCTGTGGACTTAGCACTGGATTTCTCACAGTTATAAGTACATGAACTTCCTTCTTTAACAAACTTGGGTGATGAATATTTACGAAAATTCTTATTTTTATCAAGTTTATAAGAAAGCAGATCAATGTTTTTAGAAGTTTTAGAGAAATCAACCACACGATTGTCTTTATTTTTTAAACAGAGCCCACACAAATATTTTTAGCAATAGTATTCAAAACAGGCAAGTTCAAAGAAACATGAGAATTAGTAGGTGAATCATCATCCTCATCAGTCCAATCCTCAACTATTACTTCATCTGTACATGAAGTAAACACATTAGAATCGTTCACTTTCACAACTAATTGAGCTGGTTTGACAAACCCGGGTATTATCTTTTCATTAATTTCAGGTTTGCCATATTTCAAAGATTTCTCTTCATCTTCCTCAATAACAAAAGGAGAGGGAGTATAATTATCATTGTATGGAGGTGGAACCTCATTATACCCAATTCCCTCACCCTTCTTTTCTTTCCATCTTAATTGCTTTTCAATCATTGACTCAACAACTGCACTAGAAACATCAAACTTTTTAGAATTGAACTCAGCGTTTTCAAATTTATTCGTTAATTTAGCGTTTTCCAAAATAGATGCTTCAAGTTTGGCGTTGAGATCAACAATTTTCTTATTGGCATCTAAGATGTGACAACACTTGACACTGAAATCACTTTGCAGTTTTGAAAAGTCTTTGTTTGATGCTTCTAGTTTTTCTGTAAGACCCTTCTCAAGTTTCTTAAGTGTATAGTTTTCGTGTGTTATATTTTCCATTTCCCTAACAAGATTACTATTATGCACACGAAATAGCTCTACCTTTCTAATGCATGCTTGAGAACATAAATTTGAGTTTACCTCAGATGAACCAGCAGAATTAGAAGCCATTAAAGCAAACTGGAGACTCTTCACCTGATCTTCAACATCATCAACTTGAGCGAGGTTTGCATTCTGACCTTGAACAGTGAGTGCCTCCATCTGATCAGCCCAATCAAACTGTTATGCAACTAACCCTTGCTCGTTTCTTCCAGCAACAACATTATCTTCCCTTGCATCATTCACAGGAACCAGAGCCCTTTCAGTATTTCCCTCATTTGCTGGTTTTGTGCATTCTCTGGCAAAGTGTCCTGGTTCATGATAGTTGTAGCACCTGAGGTTTTCCTTATTGAAACCCACCTTTTTGTTTGCAGGTAAGTTCCAATTTTTTCTGCCAGTCCTTTTGGTGAACTTCTTCGCTCTGAATACAGCCATGGCAATTTGCCAGGAGATGTCCATCTCTTCCACGTTATCAGGATGAATTTGATCCAGTTCAGTAGAACCAACTGGTTGAACAAGGTCTCCAGCAAGAAAAGCATTGTAGCAATTCATGAAGCCTGCCATGAGAGCAATATTCTCTTGAGTTTCTTTTGAGATGGCAGGTCCTTGGGTAGGAGACTTGCTGGAAGAAGCAACACTGGGTTGGGGTTGAGACTGTGGAGATGGCTGTGGGAAAAATATAGAAGCAGGCGGCTGTGGCTGAGATGTAGGTGGAGTGAATTGGCCTTGAGTTGATCTGAACATGGAAAAACTTCCATTTGGCTGCTGTGGCTGCGAGTACACACCTTGAGAAGACTTGAACATTGAGAAGTTGTCCTGTGATATAAGTGCATTGTTTGATAACGCGACGTATCCAGCAGCAGTATTCGAATTTGCATGGTTGATTGCTCACTGCTTGTCATCCATATCACATGACTTAATGATAGTGATCACCTCAGATAGGGTTAGTCTAGAAAGACCCTTTGTCTTCTTGATAACAGCAACGTTCATATCCTATCCTTGTGGTAGAGAGTTGATCAACTTGTTGTTGGTTTCAATGAGAGTTAAGTGTATGTTGGCTGATCTCATCTCAGTAACAAGTGTGACGAATCTTTGCAGCTGACTTTCCAAGGACTCACCCAGAACATGATTAAACATATTGAACTTTTGGCGCAGCAAGTCCTGACGACTGTGCTTCATGTCTTCATTTCCCTCATAGACCTCTATTAGTGCCTCCCATAGGGCCTTTGCTGATTGCAACTCGCGGAAACCTTGAGCAATCTCAGGTGACAGGGCCATTGTAAGAGTGGCAAGTGCCTTCTCATCTTCTTCTACCTTGTCATAGTCAGCATCAACATACATTTCGATAGGCTTGACAGCAATCTCTCCTTCAGCTATCTCATATGTGATCGGTTGAGGACCTCTAACTATGCTCCTCCACATCTTAGCTTCTTTCATCTTGACATACTTTTCGAATATGAACTTCCATTCATAGAAGTCTTCATGCTTCAGCAGACGGGGCACACATGTAGCGGTACCCATAATGGAGTCTAGCTCCTGGTGAAGTGCTGAGTTGATGGATTGATCCATGATGATAAAACACCGAAAACAAACCCAAAGTCTTCAAACAGAGAACCCAAAGACTGACCCGAGAACCAGATACTTGACCTGAGAACTGCTGAGTCAACCAAAGAACCGAAAAGCAAGAGAACTATCCCGAGAACCCTGAAACTTGACCGTAAACAAGCAAAACAAGCCTAGAACTCTGTACTTGCCCGAGAACACAGAATACTTCCCGAGAATGCTGAAATCCACCAGAGAACACCGAAAGACTTCCCAAAAACAAAAAAACCACCGAGAACTGTCGAAACTTTCCCAAGAACGACGAATTGAACCCGAGAACAATGAATTTAGCCAGAGAACTTGAGAATGTCCCTGAAAACCTTGACTGCAGACCGTGAACTTTGAAATCTTCCCGAAAACTTCAAATTCAACCCGAGAACTAAGAATAGACAAGGATATGGTAAATCTTGAATATTTAACTAAATCCTGAGAAAACTGGGATTCAAATTAAATTCAAGATATATACCAAAATCTATTCTGAATTCAGCCTTCCGCACCCGAAGAACACGAAGAACAAGCTTCTTCAATCTCCAGAAATCTTCAACACACCAAGCATTCTTAGATTAACAACAGAATCCTTGATATCACCAATAACCGAGCCTAGAATAGGTCTATAGGCTCTGATACCAATTGTAAGTCCCGTGAACGGATCTTTCAATGTGATATCAATATACTCGATGATTAGGCGGAAACTAATCACCAAGCTGATTCTATGAGGCAATAAAGAACACAAGCAAAACACACAAAGAAGCTTCAAAACACACGTATATTATACGTCGGGTGCTTAAGTCCTTAATTTACTTGGTTGAATAATCAAAATGAACGACCAACCAACCAGCACTGACGACCCATTCACGAACCAACTGGCAACCCTACAAATGTAAACATACATCCTATATATAGACTACTAACCTAGGACCAATACATGCAAAGCCCACAGAATCCCTTGATTTTGGTTTACATAGTGTAGCCCAACAATAAGCCCAATACACAAATCATAGACCACAAATATGACCCAACACCACCATATCTATAACCACCAGATCCTCCTCCATATACATGCTAAGTGCCACCCATATCAAAACCAGTAGTAGCAGGCGCGGCGGCTGCAAAGTACCCAGTAATGGAATGTTCCAGTGATTAAACATGGTCCTGAAGTAACCTCGCGACTCGTCTCTGTATTCTCTGAACTCATCTTGATACCCATGCAATTCATCCCGCATATGTAATTGTTGGTCGAACATGTAGTCTAAGGTCATGGGCTGCGGGTGCTGTACCGGTGGTGGACTGGGCTGTCTCCTTTGACGTGGTTAGGCATGTGGCCTCTCCACACGATGCCCCCTTGAACTACCCTCCGCTCTCACATCCGCCATCCGTGGTGGATCTCCATCAGTCATTATGCCCGCTTTATGAGCATCATCAATCGTCATAACAGTGGTATCCGGTCCCTCCTAAAAATAATCTACCGGATAACGTCCAAACACACCCAAGGACTGTGCAATCTGAGTAATCATGGGCCCCAATGCCAACTGAGTCATGGCCCCACTTGATCTATGACCTCCCTTTCACACGAACTTAACAAAAACGTCGCTCGGTTCACATTCATACCCCCAACCGTGGCCATTAAACACATCAGATCAATATTATTACATTTATCCTTTCCCGACTTTTGGCCCACGAAATGTGGAAGCAATTACCTTATGTAGATACCTATGAAGTGGATCTCGAATTTGCGAGGCGATAACAGAACTCGTATGCTCTCCATCACCAATAGTCTTCCAAAATCTAGCCAAATCGGTAGTCGAAATCCAGTGAGGCCGAGAAGCAGTCGACCCCGTAGTAAACCCCTGAATACTTTCCCGAAACTCGGGACCAGTCACCTCATGTTCCCCATATAAACTTGCAATCATAGCAAACAGGGGCACCGTGAACTGAAACAACTCTCTCCCCAATTCAAAATTGACCGCGTATGGCTCATCAAAATCTTTCGGATTATGTCTGAAAGCGGAGTAAAACGTATAAATCAGCTCCACATACTGCTTCTGCTCAAACCTCAGAATATCTTCCCAGTGTCCCGGTAACAAGCTATTAAGTCTCGGAACCTGCCCAATAGATTCCAACGCCTCTTAATCAAACGTACGATGTCGGAATATCTTCATGTCATGAATTGCCTATATATCTCATATTCTGGAGTATCGGGGAGGAATCGTAATATTTGGTGATCCTCGTCATCTCCCCTGGTGATATCCTCAACTGCGGCCCCGAAAACCTCAATCTCGTTACCCGTATATCTGATCAGCACGCATGTATACTGCTGAGAAGTAGAGTCAAACGTCTGCTGTTGTTTGGACCTTTTCCTCGACATCTGCAAATAGATATACCAAATAAGTTCATGTCACAACAAAGGTGAGCGACAATCGTATAGCATTTTCGGTCGCGGTTGCCCCCAATAATCTATATAATAAAAATTATTTTTGAATTTTTTTTTGGTGTGGCTGCTGGGATAATATGTTGGGTTGAAACGCCGGTGGCATTGGGTATGGGTTTTCTTCCTAATGATTCTTGTCTTCTTCTTTCGGCCTTGAAGTTTCAACCCTTTTCTGTTTAGCTCGATTTCTTCTCGCGGCTTTCTTAATCTTAGGATCAAACTGCAACACCTCCTTGTCTCGAGCAAATCTCGTATGCATCAACCAAAAAGATTAACTGCACACACCAAATAAGCACACCCCGCATAAAATCAACGAAGAAAATAAATTAAACTAAAATTAAACTAAATTATGCTAATTTAAACTAAACTAAACTAGACTAAACTAGCACTAAGTGCTTTGAGTCCTCGACAACGGCGCCATTTTGACGTAGGTTGTCGCGGTCTACTCAAAAACAATTAATTAAAGACTTAAATACCTATAACTAGTACGGGTAAGTAAGGTCGTATCCACAGGGACTCAAGGAAAGTGCAAGTTTAATATGACTAAATTAATTAATTAACTAAGGCGGACAGACGATGTCAAGCAGTTTTTAGAAAAAGATTAATTAAAACTAACAATTACTTAAAACCGATTTGTAAATAATATTAATGAAAACTATTCATTCTTGGTTCGGTTAACGTGACATTCAACTTAATCCCAGATTTAGTTATCTTGATTACGCAGTAATTACTAAACCTAGTAGTTAGATTGTGATGTCAAACGATACTGTAAGACCCCGAATCCCGGGAATCCTATAGTTGGTAATCACGTCCACAATTTCACCAAAAGTTTAAAACCAAACATTTCATTTTATTTAAAACCAGTTCAGAGTAATTTAACAGCGGAAATTCATAAGCATAAAAAATTCCCAAAACCGGAAAAATACCAAATGATAAATAGTGGGAAAAAGTTAAGTATCTAAAATCCCAAAACTGAATATAAAGTGAAGTGTTTGTTTTATTTTAAAGTCCTCATCTAGAAATGCCTTCAACTTCGAGTAGCATCCAGCAAGTCCAAGCGGTAACATCCACTCCTTAACCTGAAAGTCAATCTAACATACACACAAAGTCAGCTAGAGCTGAGTGAGTTCAAGTTTTCATAAACAATATTCATACTTTATTTCAAAGTTATAGCTATAAAACAGTAGAGAGAATAATAAATAAACAAATAAATATATTTCACCAAATAATACGTTCATCGTCGAACACGCGTACACGGGCCTCTCCACCACGAGTCAAGACTCGAGTAATATATTTGACCCAGACGTGGTAAGACCTAAGCACGTGACACGAGCCTCTCCACCACGAGTCAAACCCGAGTAATATATTTGACTCGGTCACAGCTTATACATCTAAACACGTGATACGGGCCTCTCCACCACGAGTACAACCCGAGTAATATATTTGACCCGATCACGGTTTAACATACAACGGGCCTCTTCACCAAGGGATTTGAAAACCCGAGTAATATATTTGACCCGCCAAAATGATGATCACGCTACATGGGCCTCTCCACCACAGGATTTGAAAACCCGAGTAGTATATTTGACCCGGCCGTAATCACCATGCATACACACATCAATAAGCCTACTCACATCATTGTTAGTCACTAGGAACTAAATGTCATCACACAACCGTAGGCTATAAGGTAACACATACTCATACATATATAATCCCAAAATATACCATATCGTAAGTGAGCCATCCTTAGTCACGAATGGCTAACTAACATCACTAATCATAGGCCATATGGTAACACATGCACATACATACATACATACATACATACATACATACATACATATATATATATATATATATATATATATATATATATATATATATATCATCCCAAAATATACCATATTACAAGTAAGCCTATGGGCCATAAGGTAATATATAATAATCAGTCCATTACATTAACTAAGTAAATAGGTCTACTTGTATTCAATTACTACCAAGCCTATTAACATCCTCGAGTCTAGTCCATAACTAGGTATATAACCTTAAGGAATTTATGACCAAACGAGTCTAAAATATCCTAAGGCACAGAATGTAACTCACACTGGATTTTCATAATTTCACAAACATTATCAAAACAATACAATGACCTTCAAATTATTTTAACGAGTAAAATCGGGTAAAACTGTAATTGAGTGTGTATGCCAGCCCAAAACGTAAAAAGAGTTAAAAAGGGGCATCATGAACTCACCTGACACAAGACACGAATTCACCACGAGCTAGAGGACCCCTAAGTATCCCCCAAAACTCAAACGCCTGTCGGTTTACATACAAACATCACTAATGACATTAAAAGGACTGTTTATCCTACAAGACGTTCTAACATGGTTCGAGTTACCTAAAGCCTTGACCTCATCAAACCCATTCATAACAGCCCCCGGGGCCTTAATTTTACCAACACGACCCTTAGATACTCCCGGGAATAAAGAATTCCCAAATTACCCCCGGAAGCACTAGGTGATACTAACACGCGCTTAAGAGTTGTTTAAGCACTTAACATCCAACTCAGCCCCATGTGGACCCAATATGAAAATTTCACAGCCAACAAGTCCACACAATGCTACAAGAGTCTAATGGGTCGGTAACTCGCAAGTACAACGCACTAACTATTCAATAAACGCAAATGCGCGTTGTACCGACCCGTTTGAGTAACCGACAACCAATTCAGCCCCCATACTTATAAAAATGATTTTTCAACAGCTCGTAACCCGAACCAAGGTCACCCGAACTGAATTGGTTGTTAATTACTCTAATACTCGCGTTAAACGCAACAATTCGCTATTCTAGACAACCGAATATCCACTTTCAATCTACAACTAGTTGACCAATCAAACTAACACCAATGGACATGATTTTTAAGTATGTTATATGGGGCTTACCTAGGAATATTGTGGTGCAAAAACCTTAGCCAAAACAGCCCCGGGACTACTCAATTGGATAGCCACCCGACAAGCCTAAAAACAACCGAATTTCGACGAATAAGCGCGCCATATGGATGAATTAAGGTGAAAAAGAGTTGTAGACATTTAATACCGACCTAGAATTGAACGTTGGATGGCTGGACGGTGGCTGATTGCATGAAAAACGAGAGAGGGGGGGGGGTCTAGGGCGCCGATCGGGATTTGGGTGTAGGGTTTAGGTTATATATATATTTTTTTTATAAATAATATATCAACAATATACATTCTGGCCCCTCTACTTTACTAATGGTTGAACTTGTAAGAAAAGTTATGTATGATAAGCTTAAGAGGGTGGCAAGGAGCTCTCAAGGGAATGCCGGGTCAAGCCTGAAAGGTGTACACAACACTACAAGGTTAAACATTTTATCGGAAATTAACGGACGTTACAGACACCCTAACCGAATTGATGACACAATTGAACTCGGTTTACCTAATTACCAACTTATGCTTGCTAAAACCAATTAAGAGCCAATGTTGATGATAACTAGTCAACGACACAAGAGCTTAAACCCTAAATGTTGATGAACACAACCAAACAAATAATGTATTAATTAATAATCCCAAACACAAATTGTTTAAATAATCAATCAAGAATTAAGCAAGACTAAGGCAATAACTCAATCAAGCTCATAAACATTAAGCATATGAATCTGGTCAGAAGTTAAAATACATAAAAACCTAGCCTAGAACGAACACACATGACTAGCCAGACATCGACATAATCGTTAAAGCGCTTATCTTGATGAACATATGATCGTAGGTCACACCGGAAGCTTCGGGATGGCTGGAAATCATCCTAGAGCACTCTTCTGCATCTGGAAGTCGTAATAATCCGAATGGGGAGGTTAAGGGGTTTATATAAGGCAAACCCTAATTTTTTCCGACTTTAAGCATCTTTGCGTATCGCGAATATGTCCTAGCTTGCTTCTTCACGTATCGCGAAGGTCAAAATAGTCGGGCCCTGTTCCTGCAACTTCGCGTATCGCGAAGTTGTTCCTCCTGCATCTTCGCGTATCACGATGATGCACTTTTCAGTAGAATTATTATTTTAATCTTTTGACTGCCTCGTGATCCGTGCACTTCCAATCTCTCACTTCTAAGCCTTCATTCCAAGCCCGTAAATATCCTCATTAAGCTCCAAAGCTTCCAATGTCCTGAAAACACATAACAGTGCTTGAAGTACCAATGTTCGTTCATTTATTTAACTAAAATAACTAATTAATATACAATAATAACTAACTTTTACCCAACCATCATTCTTAGGTTAAGAGCTTTTATAGGTAGTTGTTGATAAGATACGTGGCTGTAGCAAGAGCTTCGGGCCAAAAGGTCTTAGAAACTTGGGATTCTATCAAGAGGGCTCGGGTAATTTCTAAGAGAATGCGATTTTTCCGTTCAACTGTACCGTTTTTTTCTGGAGTATGGGAGCAAGATGTTTGATGAATTATCCCTTTTGTTTGACAAAATTGTTTTGTTGAATCGTTTACAAATTCCCCTCCATTATCGGATCGAAGAACTTGGATATTAGTTTTGAATTGTGTTTGTATCATGGCATAAAACATAGTAAATTTATCAAAAAATTCGGATTTGTGCTTTAGAAAATAAATCCACGTCAGACGAGTGCAATTATCAACAAAAAGACAGAAAAACGAAAGTTTTGTCCTCCGATAACTTTTGCTGGACCCCATACGTCCGAATGGATAAGGTAAAAAGGTAAATCAACTTTTGTATTATCCGGTTTAAAAGTATGTCTATGGCTTTTAGCCAAGACACAAGTTTCACAACTTAAATTTTCATTTAAAGGAAATAATTTTGGAAATAAAATATGCAAGTAACTGACAGATGGGTGTCCCAATCTCCTATGCCATAACCAAGCTTCTCTATTCATAGTTCCATGAGCCAGCATCACAGTACCATGTTGAGTGAGCTCTTCCACATAATACAATCCTTGGCGTTCAGTGCCACAGCTAATAATCGCTCCCTTCCTGATATCCTGTAAGATACAGAACGTCGGGTGCGCATCAATACCGAGAAATTTAATTCTTTTGTTACATCGCTAATGGATAATAGTTTATGTGATAGGGATGGAACATAAAGACAGTTTGAAAGCTTTAAAGTGGGAGTTATTTCAATAGTGCCCCCTCCCATTACAGGAACTATTCCTCCATTGACGGTTTTTATGTGGTTAATTTTAGGCTTAGAATTTAAAATTATGTTGGACAGTTCAAAAGACATGGTGTCGGTAGCAACACAATCAAAAATTCATGATTTATTTAAATTTTCACATGTTTAGGCCATATTAACTCTCCCATATTTTTATTTGGGTTAATTTTGTATAAAGGAGACTCTTGTTGGATTTCTGAGGTAATATTTTTATATTTTTGGCTAGCATCAAAAGTAAAACACTCTTTAGGGGTTATATTGGAATTAATAGATTCATCAAGGGGGTAGTTTAATAGCTTTCTAACCATAGGATCTAAAAAATTAATGTTACAAATACATGGGTTTGAGACTAGTATCTCAAACCCGTTACCTCTATCAATTGAACCAGATGCAGTGTCATCTTCTCCAGCCGATACCATGCCACCAAACGCACCTCTCTGCTCTACACTAGTGTGATGATTGCTGCCGCCAATATTGGTGGCTTCCAAGTTTCCCATCGTGGCCGCCTCTTTTCCTTTATACCTATCCTCCTTTTTGTGGCCATCAGCCCACCACTCGGGAAATCCGACAAGCGTATAACATTTTTCCTTTGTGTGCTTCGACATCCCGCAATGGCTACACTTTAATCAGGATTTATCTACTCGGGATGATGACCCAATCGGTTTCCACCCCTGTTCTGACCGGTTATGCCCTTTTGATACAAACACTATTCCGATCGGTTCCCCTAGTTTGGTGGTCGACAATCCAGCCGTCATGCCTTGCTGTGATGATACATCGCTTGAAACCACACCCAAGATGTTTTGGTGGGCGGCTTCTTTTCGAACGGCGGTGCAGGCACCCTCTGGTGAGGGTTGGGGATCCCATATCAGAACTTCCCTTTTTATGGGATTATATTTTCGATCCAAAGCGTTAAGAAATTGGAATAGTTTTTGTTCGGACCTGATTGTATTGTATGTTTTGATGTCGACTGCACACGTCATAAGATTGGGATCAATTTGCTCGATTTCTCCCCAAATGCCTTGCATCACGATCCAAAAATCTTCTAGTGGTATGCCATTCTATTTTATCTCATTTGCTTTGACATGGACATTAAAGGTTTGTAATTTATCTTTGCCACTACCGTATGTGACAATCAGATCGTCCATAACGATTTTGCTGTTGGGAATTCGGTTAGGTTGCTTGCGAGGTTTGGTTCAATATTTTGAACGAGCCACGAGAAGACGACCAAATCATCTTGTTCGCATTGCTCATAGTTTTCATATGTTGGATCTGGTGGGTTTGTGGATAAGTGACTCAACAATGCTTTTGATTTTCCGCCTATAGCGACTCGAATCATCCGAGTCCATAAGGCATAATTTTAGCTGTTGAGTTTAAGACTTATCTTCAGGCTATCGGATAGAATTTGTTTTTGGTTTTGGTTTTCGGAGCTAAGGCCATGTTTGAGAAGCTTTGCAATTTGGACCGAAAGGTCATCTGTTTTATGCGGACTACCGTCTTTGACTAAATCATCTTGTTCGCATTGCTCATAGTTTTTATCTGTTGGAATTTGTTTTTGTTTTACTGCATTTTTGTGTGTTCTTACCAGAGGAAAAAAGAAAACGTTAAATAGAGGAGCCTTGATTTACATGGAAATATAATAATGTGAAAGGAATTGTCAATCCCTTGATTGAAGGAGTAACGTTCAGAAAATATGCCTGGCATTTGGTTGTTTGAAGTCCCTAAACAAGGAAAGATGTACACACTAATCATTGTAAATCTTTTGTTTTATTTAGTTTTCTAACAATCTTAATTATAAGAGATAAATGCATATGATTACTCAACCAAATTTATTTATCTCCATACCATTTCGGAGATCCATGTAACTCTCTCATTCCTCTTTCACTTTTACTATGGTTTTAAATAGTTCTCGTAACAATGGGAAAGAGGAGAACTAGATCATCTTTGTATATTGCTGAAAATTCTACTGATGAGTTTCTTAGCCAAGAACTCCTCGCTTTTCCAAGTCAGGAAACCTGTAGTTTTTTTTTATCTGGAACTCACTCAACTTCAGGCGGATAAAGTTTATCTAGAGGGAACTATTTTTCAGCCTTTTGACGAGCACATGCGTTCTGATTGTATCTCTAAAACCTAGGTTTGTTTCATGTTTTATCCATTCTCTCTTGGTATATCATATCCTTTTCCTCCTTTTATCTTGAAATTCTTCGAGATCACCGGTTTGAGCTATGCTCAAATGACGCCAATGGCATGAAGAATCCGGTTCATGTTAAACAAAGTCATTGCAAGTCACAACCTTGAGTTCGACATTTCCGATCTTGCCTTTGTTTATAGACTAAGAACCCATGGTTCTAGTAGATTAGTATTTCAATCTCTCCCGATCAAACTCAACTTATCTTCAGAAAAAAAAAAAACAATGATGGGAATGGAATAGGAAATTATTTTTTGTCAAAAGGGATTCCATTCCTAGTGACAAAGATCTTCATTTCCAATGGGTTATTTGATCGATATTGAAAGGTCAATCAAAAACATTTATAAAATACCTTTTATTAGCAAGGGAAAGTAAGGTGTTGAATCCATAGGGAATCAGTGGAAAATGCTAATCAAACTCATGACTTATTAATTAATAAACTAGGCAGACAGACGATTTAATTGTTAAAACACGAGTACTCTTTGATTGTAAAACAGTATTAGAAAGATAACCAAACTCCAGGGTTCAGGTTGTGAAGCATATTTGGACAAGTTCATTAAACCTGCGGAACTCACTTTTTTGTAATAAATAATCAAAAGACTAAATATTTGGCTCTCCTGATTATCAGAACTTAAGCTGTACAATTAACACATTTGAATAATAATATTTAATTACCACTTTTAGGTTTTGATGAATGAAATCATTTCTATGGTTAACGATAAATGGGTCAATGACAATAAGAACTCAATCCTAAATGTTGATGACCTCAAATCAATTAACTAACAAAATCTTAAGCATTCAATTATGAAAAACTATTTAATCAACACAAACAAACATAAAGATTTAACTAACGCATGATTAACCAAATCTAAATCCAAAGTAAAGGTTTATATCACTAAAAGTTCAACCACAAACACAACCCTACCCCCGGAGATGGTCACGAGAGCTTTAGCCTTGCATTTTCATCTCGAATAGTTTGATTATGGTATGGAAGGATGAAAACATGGTTGATTATGGTGATTGAATGGTGTTATGGTGGTGAAAGATGGCTCAAAAATGGCCCAAGAATGATAGGGTATGAAAGATAATCAACCTTAGGGCTTTTATGACTTAAATATGAAACAAAATTAATAAAATTCAGGCTTCGTTCGGGCTTCCCCGTTAGACCCCGCCGTAAGCTACGACCCAGACACCATAGCTTACAGCGCAGTCTAACCTACGGGTTGACTATTCTGTCTTATGGGTTCAACTCCACCGTAATCTACAGGTTGTGCACCGTAGCTTACGGTCGTGACAGTACCATATCACAAATTTTCATTTTCTTTACGCTTGTTCTCCGTTTCAAATTTTCGGTTACATCCCTTCATCCGTAACTTGATCTTTTGCTTTCCCAACTACTCCAAATTAGTTCTTTTAAGCTTTGAGCACCTGCAATCAATAAACCACTCAAAGTATTCATGTTTGATATCAAAAACAATCAGCATACACAAAATTAAACATTAAAAAACACATTATTTAAGCCATACATCACATCCCCACCCTTATCCTTTTTCGTCCTGTAAAAGATTTACAACGGAATCAGAATCTGAAATTGTCTTTACAAAAACACTTAAGTAGCGTTTGTATATAGGAATGATAGGGGGAATGGAATGATTCATTGCGTGGAAATGAAAAAAGTGGTGTTTGGTTGCTTGATGAAATGGAATCATCCATTACACATGGAATCCCATTCCATCAAAACCATTTCTTCCCACCCCCTTCTTTTTTCATTCCATTTCTCGTTCACCCTACATTCTCAACAACACCACCACCTAACAATAACAATAACGACCACTACCATCATCACCACCAACACCTGACTGCCATCGTCGCTATAGCCACCGCCTCTGCCACCACCACTTACCACTAGCGCAACTACTGCCACTGCCACCATCGTTGTCGTAACCACCGCAAACATTGTATTCGCCGCCGCCTGACCATCACCGCCACCACCACTGCTGTTGCCTAACCACCACCACCGTCGCCGCCACCCTATCATTTCCATCAGCACCAATTCTACCACCGCTTGACCACTGCCACCCCCACCACCACTGTCACCACCATTTTCGTCGTCGGAGCTAACACTACCACCGTTGCCATTGCAGGTGTTTTTTTCTGGTAAAAAAATTATTTTGAGATAGGAGTGTTTATATTATTTCTATTTCATTCATACAATTGTTTTGGATGCCAAACAACATAAAGTAATAATTCATTTCATACCCATAGGTTAACCAAACAAGACAAAGGAATTGTAATGATCCATTTCATTCCCTTGTCCATTCCATTCCTTCTCCATTACATTCCCCCTTCTTTCCATTCCATTCTCCCTTCATTCCATTACCTCCAACTAAAATTCCTGGACCGAAAACACAAAATTGAACCGTAAACTTATTTCTTGAAGCGAAAACGCATGTTAATGTGCCAAACACACAAGCTATATTTGTTCTACTTGATGCATCACTAATTTAACTCGTTTGTTGTAGTCATGGCTGATCAAGCGCCTTTGAAGTTGATTGATTCTCACAATGTCGCTGGATGCTTAGTTGATCCCCCTCCTAATCACAAGGAGTTTAAATCCATGATTGTTGGACTGAACACCTGCAGGATTTCTCATGCCTTATGATAAAATCCTGTCATATGTAAGAAGATGGTGAATGATTTCTGGAAGCATGCCTCTATCAATCCAAGAGGTGCCAGAGGAATAGCTGTAATTAAGTTGAACATTCAGAAAAGGCCAGTCATAGTTTCTGAATCCATCATCCGTGAAGTGCTACTATTTGGGGATCAACCTCACTATCCCATAGAGTTTCCAATTGATGATGTTGCTGCAATTGTATGAAGAATGAACTACGAGGGAGTTTACCCTCTGCCATTAAGAAGCTCTTTCACCCGTACGTTCTTTGCATGTGTCTTAGGACGTAAAGGGGGTACTAACGAGATAAGCCTTACTCAGATATCACCAGTTACTGCTCTGATCATGGACTGGGATTACAACTACTCCAAGTTTGTGTTTAATGAAATGATGAGCAATCTTCAAGGGAAGAAGAAATAGATGTTTCTGATGTACCCAAGGTTCCTACAGATGATCTTTGATTCTCACTTTCCTGATCTAATCAAATCTGTGGAGACGCTTGATATGAAGGCATTGGGACCAAACACTTTCGGCTTAATGAAGCAGTCAAGGAAAGGAACCAAAGTGGTATATCAAGGCCTTCATCCGTTGGTTAAATTTGGAAGATTTGCAGAGATCGAGGTGATTGTGGGTGATGTTGGTGCTGCTGTTGCTGAGGAACACGTGGCTCTTATTCAAAGGCATGTTACCGCCTTTGAGGTATTATCTGATGATGATGATTTTGATAGTCCTCCATCACAACCTATGGAGACTGAACACCAGGTACAACTGTCCGTGCCGACTGTTGAACAAGTTAAGGAATTCGAAGCATTCAAAGAAAAGCTCCTGTCGACGGAATTGAAGCCTCCTCGATTAGTCACTGTGACACAAGTTGAAGAAGAGCCGGCCGCCGATCTCATTCCATGAACAAGATGAAAGAAAGATCTAAGACCGGGTGTGCTGGCTGCTGAAGTGACACCAACACCAACTGTTCTACCAACTATTACTGAGCCCGTGAATGTTGAGGCTCAAGTTGCTTAAGGCTCATCTACTATTGCTCAGCAAACTCAAGAACCGATTTTGAAAGACATTACGCATGAATTTGACTTTGAGGCTTATATTTACTCCAATACTGAACCATCAGGATCGTTTTATCCGATTTTTCAAGAAAGTTCAAGTACAATTGACAAGATAGCTCATATTTTGGCCATGCAAGAAAAATTCGTACAAGACAAGGGCAAGGGGATTGCTCTAGAAGCTGAACCTGTTGATGCTCATGCCTTACAACACCGAGTCTTTGAGCTTGAACAAGACTCGGTGGTGAAAGATGTTCGTATTCAAGAACTTGAAGCTAGTAATAACGACAAACACTCAAAGATTCAGGAGCTTCAAGTAAGCATGGTGACCTTACTGCACTATATTTGGATCTCCAACAAAAGCTCATTCAAATATTTGAAGATGAATTAGAAGTGATGTTGATATTGAACATGACATGTGCCCTGCTTCAAACATTGACACTTCGGTGGCAATGGAGAAATATATGAACGCTCCACGAAAGTCAGATGAGAAGAAGGAACGGTTGATGAGGAAGATGCTGATAAGAAAGAACTCAAATCAGAACGTGGTATCCTCCGTTGACTACATTAAGTAACTGAGTCCACGTGTCCAACCACGTGTCAACACGTGGTAGGATATAATAAATTGCAGCGTCGCGCTACGTGATGGCCAGAAGAAAGCCCCATTGTGCTACGCGATGGTGGCCAACATTTGCCTATAAAAGGGGAGCTACGGGTTTGAAGCAAAAGCATCCCAAAAACACCTTCATATTCACACACATAACATTGGGAAGCGTGCCCGATCGTGGTGAAGTTCCAAGGTCCTGATTTCTTGTGATTTGTGAAAGAATTGGAGTTCTGACGCCCTGTAGATTGGTTAAGCGAGATGGTTTAAGCTTCAATACGAAAGTAGAAGCGCTGCCCGTACAAGCTTAGGCAAATAAACTCCAAATACCCGTGTGAGGTAGGGGTTCCAGTTAAGTATTATCTTATTGTTATTATTAAGACTTAAACCATAGTCGGGGGTATAGCCCAAACCTTGATTACAGTAAACATAACATACTTTTTCATAAGTAATGGTTATAGTAAAGTATTGTTTCTTTGTGAATAAGAAACGTAAGAAATAAAATAATATTTCTTTGTGATTAAGAAATGCATGTAAAGGTTATAAGTAGATTAATGTTTCTTCTTGAAAAAAAAAGAAACCCAGTATAGATGTTTCTTCTTGAAGAAAAAACATAGTATATACGAAATAGACTATAGGTTATTCTTGAAACAGACTATAGGTTTGAAGCTAGATCATTGGTCTAGGTATTTATACAAAGGTTATTCTCGTACTATAGGTCCGAGATAGAAAGAAAACATAAATCAGTAAGATAGACTGATCAAGAACAAAGGTGAGTACGCTCAACTTTTTTATTGTATGAGTATGTTTTATAGGTGTGAATACGCCCAACCTTTTATAGTATGAATATGTTTTATGACATGAATACGTCTAGACTTCTTATAGCGTGAATACGCTTAATATGTTTAAAGTTTCTTTATGACGTGAATACGTCTATGTACTGTTTTAAAGATATTTACTCTTTAAAAATACGGACGGTTATTCATATGTATAGAGTTATGAAAATATTTATATGAGGATTGGTATGAATCCTCTATGTTTATGAAATGTTTACTCTTTTAAAATAGGGATGGTTATCTATATAAAAAGAGTTGTGAAAGTATTTACATGAGAGTTGGTTCAAATCCTCTAAAACGTTTTGATACAAGGTAGTACTAAACACTCAGACTAAAATACACATGTGTCTGGATCCATACATATATGATTTGTAATGGGCACGCTACAAACATGCTGACTATGGGGCAAGTGACTGTCTCTAGGGCGAGTGAAGTCCGATTATGTGGTCTATTGGTATTTTTAGTTTCAATGAGATGGGATGAGGCCCACTGAGTCATTGATGCTACTGGTGTTGTGTCATTACGAAGGTGATTTTGTATTAAAGAATGTGATTATGTTATGATGAATTATGAAAGCCTTTATTGAGTCAGCGTTGTTCACCAGCATATAGCTGACGTATTTTCCCCACATTTCACGAAAACAGTAAAGGTTAGAACAGACAAGCAAGACAGAGTAGAAGATTGGTGATATAGTCATTATACGTTATCTAATGGATCAGATATTTTATTCAAAATATTATAAAGAATGATACTTTCAAATGACAAGGTATTTGAAATATTAAATGGGTACTAAATCTCGAATTTCAAAATAATGATATGTTATTCAAAAAGACTTCCGCTAAAAGAAGTTAATTCTAATATATTTGCAAAACAGGTACCAACTATTGGTCATACGCCTAGGCCCTAGGTCGGGGTGTGACAGGTTGATATCAGAGCCATCGATCTTAGCGAATTAGGTATTTTATTATACCTAGGCTTTGATCAGAAGTAAGTTATGAAATCATTAGATATTCAATTGAGAATATCAAAAGGAGACAATCATGGAATGATTAAAAATACTACGGATAAGATTTAATCTTATTATTTGGATATATTGGTTCTAGTAAATTAGGTACTTGATTAACACTATCTAAAGTGAAATTATTGAATAAATTGCTAAGGATAAGATATAATGGTATGGATAAGATAGGAACATTCACCTATCCTTAATATAACCTCGCACCGATGTTCGATCGTCAATCTAGTCGAGGATCATTTCAAACTTCGTTAAGAAAAGGGGAAAGCAATGTATGAAGATAGTTACACCCACAATCCTTGTAAATAGTAATGAAGATTCTGACAACAAGAGAGGAAAACTCAGATTCCTTCAATACTAATATCTAATTAGTTGAGATTAGTCCGTGCATGGAGAAGGATCAAGAAATCCAAGAAACCAATAATGATCAAAGGAAAGGAAGTAATGACCTATCCGGAAGAAAATCCTTAAGGACAGAAAAATTTTAAATTTCCGGTAATTTAGGATTCCTACTTTACACTCAAGACAAACGTCCGAACATAGATTATAATTCCTTAAATGGAATATATATAAACATCGAAGTGATTATGAAACCAATGTAATGTTTAAGAAAGAAATAAATATGGAAGTAAAGGAAAAAGAAAAGGAGAGATGAGAATACTAAAGAATAGTAAGATCAAAAAGTTGATTGCACACCGGAAGAAATAAGAAATCGTAATGGTTATTAGTGAGTGTAGATATAATGTTGCGCACTCTTGTAACTACAATATGATGAATAAAAGAGATGTTTCGAATTCCTCGAAATTAAACTTATCTTTAATATTCTATGGTAGAAAAATAAATGCATACCGTAAGAACAATCCTTTCGATAAATTTAGAAGTAACGAAAATGTTAATAATAAAAACAAAGAAATTTCCGCCTAATATAATGATGAATTTCATGACTTCAGTTCTTGAAGCAATCAAGGATATTTTATGAGTCAAAGTCAGTCAGGGTAAGACTGATTGTCTAAGAAACGAAGAAATTTATGATAGCTTTACAATTGATAATAATCTAAGGGATGAACCCTGTAGGAAGCTAAAGTTCCAAACGGAATGCAGATTTAAAAATATTTAGGCTATAAGCAATATTAGGAAAATAAGGATGTTGTAGTCACTTTAAGATGACTAGAAGAACAAATAGCAATTTTCTTCATTAGTAAGTGTATAAGTGAAGAAACTAACATTCTTCACAAATGTTTAAAGGAGAAGTTTTAGAACAGTGAAATACCTTAATAAGAATAAAGGAACCATGTACAATTTAAATCAGGAAAGATTCACAGAGCTTATTCTTAAGAAAATTTTGTCCACTCCGTGAGATGGAATAAGATCCAAATTCAATTATGGAATCATAAGATTGTTAGTACAAATCTCAAGGAATATAATACTGAATATTGGCAACTGGTTCCACATTTAGTTACCCTAGAACATAATATAGTAACTCGTTATATATATGAGTTACCATGAGAAATAAGAAACTTGGTAAAGATCTAGATTGTTGAAGCGGACATGGAAGTAGCCGGATATTTAATTAATAGTATGATGAAAAGATGGAAGGAAAAGGAACCAAAGAAACCGAAAGATTTCAAGGAAAATATTCTCAAGTCAGCAAGAAAACTTGTGGAAGAAAACATGTCGGAAAGTGCTGACTAAAAGAAATAGATAAATGTGAATATTTCAAAAGAGCATGACACTTAATAGAAGAATGTAGGAAGAAACTAAAAGTATGTTTCATATATGGAGAAACGGGTCACTTTAAAGATTGCCCGAAAAGAAAGGTTAATTAAGAATGATATATGACAAGACATTAGTGATAAAAGAAACTAGAGACATCTGACAACAATCAAGGAAAAAGAACAAACATGATCATATCAAATGGAAAGTCAGATAGATTAGTTAACTCTTGTGCATAATTGTAAATCATGGGTAAACAAGAAATTTTAGTATATAGATTGTGTTAATACACAAGAATTCTCATATTCGTTATCTTTAAAGAAATCAAGTATCTAAATCTGAAAAGGATTCCCGACACTCAGAATATATATAATGTTAGTCTAATTTATCATCTTGAAGGAAAACGAGAGAGGAAAAGATAAATTTAATGAAATATGAAGATATACAAGGATAGTATATCATTGAAAGACATTCCTACCAAACCATAAGACATGTAAGAGAATACAGCTGATAGGGCATCAGCTATGGTTGATCAATAAAGTTAAAAAGAACTCAAAAATATTAGTCTAATTTATCATCTTGAAGGAAAACGAGAGAGGAAAAGATAAATTTAATGAAATATGAAGATATACAAGGATAGTATATCATTGAAAGACATTCCTACCAAACCATAAGACATGTAAGAGAATACAGCTGATAGGGCATCAGCTATGGTTGATCAATAAAGTTAAAAAGAACTCAAAAATATTTAAGAAATATGAATGATAGTATATGAAGTATGATTAAGTAAAAATACAAAGGTACTGTTAGAAAATAGGAAAAATCAATGATTAAAATCAGAAAAGGAATAGATTCGACAGACTGAATCCAAGAAGTAATGTAACTAACATCAGTAAATGTTTAGAATACAAAAGGTGAAGTAAATGATTAAACACAACTGATCACTGTGTTTAGAAATTTACAATTACTTATGATGTTCTGAACTATTTGACTGATTACATCATATGACATGTAAAGTTAGTAACAGACCTGAAAATTTAATCATTCTGTACTAACAAATAAACATGAGAAGTAGATTAGAAAGAATCTAATCATAAAGAACAATTCAAACGCTTGAAGATATGCTTCGAGTTTGTGTGATTGGTCTAGGAGGAAGTTGGGATGATCTTCTTCCTTTAATAGAATTTTCGTATAATAATAGTTATCACACGAGTATTCAGACCGCACCATTTGAAGTATTGTATGGACAAAAATGTAGAACACCCGTATGTTGGTCAGAAACTGGAAATAATCAAATGTCTGGACCTGAGATAGTCTAAGAAACAACGGACAAGATATTGCAAATCCGTGAACGACTTAAAACGGCAAGAGATCGACAAAAGAATTATGCTGATGTTCACCGTAACACGTTGGAATCTCAAGTAGATGATAAAGTCTTGTTAAAGGTTTCACCATGAAAAGGTGTTGTATGATTCGACAAGAAAGGAAAGCTAAGTCCACGTTTTATGGGACCATTCAAAGTATTAGAATGAATCGGTATTGTAGCTTTTTGCTTACGTTTGCCAGAAAAGATGAAAGGAATACATGATGTATTTCATGTTTCTAATTTACGCAAGTGTTTGACTGACGAAACTTTAGCCATGCCTTTAAAAAATGTTGAAATCACCGAAAATCTAAAATTTGTGGAGCAACCCTTACAAGTTAAGGATTTCCATGTTAAAAAACTAAAACGACGAAAACTAAAGTTAGTGAAGATAAGATGGAACTCTCGAAGAGAACCAGAATTTACATGGGAGTTAGAATCGGAAACGAGGAAGTAGTATCCACATCTATTCTAGCGAATCTCAAGGAAGAGATTCATTTAAAGGTGGGGAGGATGTAACATTTCGGGAATACCCTATCTAAGTTTAGGCTAAAAATGCCGATTTTGGAACTTAGAGGGTACAAATTAAAATTTTTAGATTTCTAGACCCATCGCGCTACGCGATGGGTAGGTTATGTTAATTATCGCGCTAGGCGATGGTGTTTCTCAGAAATCAAGAAAAGAGGCGCCGCGCTACGTGACGGTCTAAGTTAAAGGGGGTATCACGCTACGCGATGACTACGTTAAGTAAACGAGTCCACGTGTCCAACCACGTGTCAACACGTGGCAGGTTATAATAAATTGCGGCGTCGCGCTACGCGATGGCCAGAAGAAGCTGCATCATGCTACGCGATGGTGGCCAAAATTTGCCTATAAAAGGGGAGATACGAGTTTGAAGCAAAAGCATCCAAAAACACCTCATATTCACACACATAACATTGGGAAGCGTGCCCGATCGTGGTGAAGTTCCAAGGTCCTGATTTCTCGTGTTCGTGCAAGAATTGGAGTTCTGACGCCCTATAGATTGGTTAAGCGACATGGTTTAAGCTTCAATACGAAAGTAAGAAGTGCTGCCTGTACAAGCTTAGGCAAATAAACTCTGAATGCCCGTGTGAGGTATGGGTTCCGCTTAAGTATTATCTTATTTTTATTAAGACTTAGACCAGAGTCGGGGGTATAGCCCAAACCTTGATTACAGTAAACATAACATACTTTTTCATAAGTAATGGTTATAGTAAAGTATTGTTTCTTTGTGAATAAGAAACATAAGAAATAAAATAATATTTCTTTGTGATTAAGAAATGCATGTAAAGGTTATAACTAAATTAATGTTTCTTCTTAAAAAAAAAGAAATCCAGTATAGATGTTTCTTCCTGAAGAAGAAACATAGCATATACGAAACAGACTATAGGTTATTCTCGAAACATACTACAGGTCTGAAGCTAGATCATTGATCTAGGTATTTATACAAAGGTTATTCTCGTACTATAGGTCAGAGATAGAAAGAAAGCATAAATCAGTAAGATACACTGATCAAGAACAAAGATGAGTACGCTCAACCTTTTTATTGTATGAGTATGTTTTATAAGCGTGAATACACCCAACCTTTTATAATATGAATATGTTTTATGACGTGAATACGTCTAGACTTCTTATAGCGTGAATACGCTTAATATGTTTAAAGTTTCTTTATGACGTGAATACGTCTATGTACTGTTTTAAAGATATTTACTCTTTAAAAATACGGACGGTTATTCATATGTATAGAGTTATGAAAATATTTATATGAGGATTGGTATGAATCCTCTATGTTTATGAAATGTTTACTCTTCTAAAATAGGGACCGTTATCTATATGTAAAGAGTTGTGAAAGTATTTATATGAGGGTTGGTTCAAATCCTCTAAAACGTAGTACTAAACACTCAGACTAAAATACACATGTGTCTGGATCCATACATATATGATTTGTAGTGGGCACACTACAAACATGCTGACCATGAGGTAAGTGACTGTCTCTAGGGCGAGTGAAGTCCGATTATGCTGTCTATTGGTAATTTTAGTTCCGTTGAGATGGGATGAGGCCCACTGAGTCATTGAATGCTATTGGTGTTGTGTCATTACGAAGGTGATTTTATATTAAAGAATGTGATTATGTTATGATGAATTATGAAACCTTTTATTGAGTCAGCGTTATTCACCAGCATATAGCTGACGTATTTTTCCACATTTCAGGGAAACAGTAAAGGTTATAACAGACAAGCAAGACACAGTAGAAGATTGGTGATATAGTCATTAGACGTTATCTGATGGATTAGATATTTTATTCAAAATATTATAATGAATGATAATTTCAAATGACAAGGTATTTGAAATATTTAATGGGTATTAAATCCCGAATTTCAAAATAATGATATTTTATTCAAAAAGACTTCTGCTTAAAGAACTTAACTCTGATATATTTTCAAACAGGTACCAACTATTGGTTATACGCCTAGGCCCTAGGTCGGGGTGTGACATTAGTCGACACCCGTTTAAGTGTATTAAGGGCTTAAGCACCCGACATATCAATATACGTGTATTTTGAAACTTATTCATCGCGTTTGATTGTCTTTATGTTGGAGTTATAGAATCAGCTTGGTGATTAGTTTCCGCCTAATCATTTACTTATTTGTTATCACGTTGAAAGATCCTTTTCTCGGGACTTACAATTTTTGTTTAAAAATAGAGTATGGTACACAGGTTTTTCGTACCGTTCAACTAAATATATATAACCAAACATTTGAAGCATCATATAATATAGCTTAACCAAAACATTCCAGCCTAACCGCCACCCTACTTCACCTACTTTATCTACAACACCTTCACCTAACAACAACCACCAGCACTACCACCGCCACCGTTGCCACCACCACCTCTACCTCTGTCATCGCCACCGCCGCCGCCACCACCACCACCTTACTACCAACGCTACCACCGGTACCACCGCCGCCACCATCGTCGTCGTAACCACCGCAACCATTGTCACCGCCACCGCCTGACCATCACTACCACCACCACTGTTGCTGCCTGACCACCACCACCTACCGCCACCTCCCCACCTCCACCACTACCACCGCCCTTGTCGCCCTTGCCGCCTAACCGCCACCATCACCACCATCGCCACTGCCACCATTATTTCGTCACAGGGGCTACCACCGCCATCGCCATTGCAATTTTTTTAATTTGGTAAAGAAAATTGTTTTGTGATAGGAGTGTTTGTTATTTCTATCTCATTTTTCAATTTTTTGGATACCAAAAACATATAAAGTAATAATTCATTTCATTTTCATAGGTTAACCAAACAAAACAAATGAATGGTAATGGTCTATTTCATTCCCTTCATTCCATCACCTCCAACCAAACATATCTTTAATGTTATTTAGTAGGTATTAATTGTCAAGTTGTAAGACAAATTTTCATAGAATGCTAAGTTATGTATCTTATTATAGACAACAAATACTCCGCTTATTTTATATTAACTTTGTAACATCCAACTTTTGTTAAATAATACATAATAGAACGTTTGTTATTAACTATGTGTCGTTAAGTTAGTCGTGTGTTAAGTATTTGGATAATATTTGGAGTAGGAATTGGGAATGGGTGGTGGGACCCATGAAACCTCCCTCTATATATACCCAACTACTTATTCCTTTCTTTTCTTTTCTCATCCAAACACACACACACACACTCAAGAAACACACACGTACTCTCTCTCTAGCACTCGGATTTAAAATCCAAATCAAGGAAGGGTGGAATCTCGTGTTTAAATCGTCAAGCAACAAGAATCACGTCCAGATCTACGTATTGTCTAGATCTGAACTCGAACCCGAAGCAAAAGTTGGGTTTCGGTTTAAATGGTTAAGTTTTATGGTTAGAATCGTCATGCAAACAGATATAATGATAGATCGGGCTGTAAAATGTAACAAAAATATAAACTTGGTAAGTTATAACCTCTTGGGTGCAATTTATGATAAAAAGGTGGTGTTTGGACTTTAAGAAATGGGTTCAGGATCAGGTGCATGGGGTCAGAATGTGTCGAAAGTTGGGAAAGAGTAAAAATCAGGTCCCGAGGAAGAGCCACGAAGTAAAATGGCTTTAAAGTGGTAAAAACGAAGAAATGAAGGCATTTCGCGTCGCTCAGCCTTGAGAAGCGAAACAGGCATTTCGCTTCGCTTAGCCATGCGAAGCGAAACGCTCCCATGCGAAGCGAAGCGCTCCCATGCGAAGCGAAACGAAACCTCCCATGCGAAGCGAAGTGCTCTCATGCGAAGCGAAACGAAACCTCCCATGCGAAATTGTTTAAGTTGTGACCCGATCCATTTTCTGATGCGTTTTTGTTAAAGGACTGTCAACCCCAGCCAGGGGCGCTGCCCCTTGGACCCTTCTAGGGGCTGCCGCCCCTAGACCCCGCTACCAGGGGCACTGCCCCCGGACCCCCGTTAGGTGAGGGTTTCATAAATTTAGATGTAGGAAGTAGTGGTAATAGATAATTGACACGCGTAATGTATTGTATAGTTAGCCGTGCACAAACTAAAGAAGGGAATTATCATTAACGGCGAGAGAAATCAACTCCAGGTGAGTTCTAGCCCCATTTCTCTTTGAAATGTTTTCGGGGCTGTGTGCATATTCCTATGTGATAGTTAATACATTTACTTAATTGATAAGTGTATGATACGTGTATGACTATGTATTGGATGTTATTACTATATAATGATAGTATGAATGAGCATGTATATATATATATTATTATATACATGAGACAGGTAAAATATGCATGTATGATAAATGTATGGTTATTCGAGGCAGTAGGGACCAGACCCTTATAATATCTGTGATGTTAGGGACCAGACCCTTATAATATCTGTGATGTTAGGGACTAGACCCTTATAATATCTGTGATGTTAGGGACCAGACCCTTATAATATCTGTGATGATAGGGACCAGTCCCTTATAATATCAGTGATGTTTAATGTAGAATAGCTTATGGTATACCATAGGGTTTTATGAAAGAATGTAAGTACGTATGCATGTATATAAGATATATATGAAAGGAGTAATAGAAAAATAAGGTATGAATACGTATCTTCGAACGTGTATGAGTAAGGGTATGAATGTATTGTATGTAAATTGATTAACTAGAACTCACTCAGCGTAGCTGACTTTTAGTATGCACGCAGGCAAATAGGTTGAGGCAGCTGGCTTAAGGAGGGACACAAAGCATGGACTGAAGAGACTGGCATCCATGATGAAGTGTTATGACTGTTTTAATTAATTACTTATGAAAAGACAATTTGTATGTTAAGACAAGAATGAATGTTTTGTAATGTGATGTTTGAAGTTTTTAATTATTCCGCGAAGTTTTTAATTTACTCTGATTTTAGAACTGTGTTTATGAGTAAATCCAACACCAAAGTAGGGTTACCGGGAACGGGGCCTTACAAACTTACAATCTCATGCTAAGATTTTATTAACAAAAATTTCATAGTTTAGCGTTATGAGATACTTGGTATTTCACATTTGGTATTAGGACCATTTGTTAAATTATACGGTGTTGTTTTTGAATTTGGAAATAAAAATTATTATCGATTTCATTTGGGTTAACCTAGTCTAGGTTTCATTTATTTAATCAGTGTCGATCCCTTTGTAAGACCTCGAATCCCGGGAATCCTATAGTTGGTATTCATCCAAAATACTTACAAAAATACTTAAACTTAAAAATAGTTCATTACATTAAAATAACCAATTCAGAGTATAATTTAGCGGAAAATCATAATTAATAAAACAAGTTCCTGAAACCAGGGAATTATGCTCAAAGCCAAATTGAATTGTATTTCATAAAACGTTAAAAGAAAAATGTTTATTATTATTAAAACTCCCGACTAAGCATGCCTTCACCGTCCAAGTAGCTCCGTGCACGTTCAAGCGGTAATGCATCCACCTCTTAACCTGAAACTCACACTAACATGCACACAAAGTCAGCTTGAGCTGAGTGAGTTCAAGTTTTGTTAATTAACATCTATAATAATAATCGTAATAGTCATTCCAAGAGTTTTTAAAATAAACGGGATATACAGTTAGGCCGTCATGAACTACAAGTAATCATCATTATATATATATATACCTATATATATATAAACATCCTTATAATTACATCCCTATATATATATATATCATCCAAATAATAACATCAGGGTTGAGCACACGTACAACCCAAACACGTAACATCTCATCCAACGTATGCAAACACAAAGTAGGCATACGTAAACATCCTTAGTCGATAACGACTAATAAACATCGCCAATTATTGGCCATACAATAATACATACAAACATACGATAATATCATCCTTAGGCCTACCCTATACAAGTAAGCCTATACAAAATAGTTTAACGGTTCATCAAGCAAAATCGCTTAGGTGTGCATGCTAGCCCGAAACTTAAAAAGAGTAAAAGGGGGCATCATGAACTCACCTGACACAAGGCACGGATTCACCACAAGCTAGAGAACCCTAAGTATCCCCCAAACTCAAACGCCTGCCGGTAACATACAATAATCACAAATGACATCGAATGGACTCGTTTATCTTAAGAGACGTTCTAACCTAGTTCGAGTTACCTAAAGCCTCGACCTCATCAAACTTAACCATATCAGCCCCCGGGACCTTAAGTTTACCAACACGACCCATAGACACTCTCGGGGATAAAGAATTCCCAAATTGCCCCCGGAAGCACTAGGTGACACTAGCACACGCGTTTAAGAGTTGTTTAGGGGACTAACATTCAACTCAGCCCCATATGGACCCAATATGATAAATTCACAGCCAATAAGTCCACACGACACTACATGAGTCAAATGGGTCGGTAACTCGCAAGTACAACGCACCAACTATTCAATAAATGCAAATACGCGTTGTACCGACCCATTTGAGTAACCGACAACCAATTCAGCCCCATAAATTATAAAAATGGTTTTTCCACAGCCCGTACATCAAACCGAGTTCATCCGAGCTGAATTTTTCGTTAATCACTTCAACCCTTGCGTTAAACGCAACAATCTACAATTCTAGTCAAGCGAACACTAACATTCAAACTACAACTAGTTGACCAATCAAACGAACAACAATGAACATGATTTTAAAGTATGTTATACTAGACATGCCTAGGAAGATTTTGGTGCAAAAACCTCAATCAAAACAGTCCCGGAAAGGTTAGAATTGACAGTCACCTGGTAAGCCTACAAAACGAAATTTAACGATCAATACGCGTGATATAATGATCAATTAAGGTGTAAAAGACTCGGGGAAACATAGAACTAACTCTCAATTGAAGTTTTGGACCTTAACGTTGGCTACACAAAAGAAAATCGCAGAGTGGGGGGGGGGGGGCTCTTGCTGCCGATCGGACTGCAATGGGGGCTAGGGTTTAGGTTTTTTTTTATGATATCGTAAAACATGTTACACTCTAGCCATTCTAATTTGAGGGATATGGCAACTTGAAAGGAAAGTTTAGATGATTTAATGTACCGGGATGACGAGAAAGTTTCCAAGAAATGTCGGTTAAATCCCGAGAAATATACATACTTTACAAGGTTTAAATCTTTAAACCGAAAATTAACGGGTGTTACACCCTTGTTATAAAACATGGTTTTATTATTGGACTTATCCCAATGTCTATAGAAGTCTACATAATCATTGGGTCGAACCCATTAGTTATCATCTCCATGTTCCAGGCCAAGCCCTATATATATATATATATATCAAGTTTCATTTCATGTATTTTATTTGACATTCATCAATGTTTTTTTTGTATTTGTTAAACCAACCAGTTTTACCATTTCAATGTATTTTTGTTCATCGTTTATCATTAATAGATTCACAATGAGTTAAGTGTATCGATTGTTCAATTTCTATTCATGTTGAACTCCGAAGATTTACGGTTATGGTTTGTTCATTCCAATTTATTTTGTTCAATTAACGAAACTCCGAAGTTTAAAGTTTCTATTTAAACGAGATGCAAACTACACGGGTATAGTATAATATCCAAGAATTGTAACTTTTATTTCATTTCAAATACATTTCAATGTTCAATTTCAAATTGTAAATAATATATTAAATCTGGTATTAAAACAGTTTGAAACTTGGAGGGCCAATGTGTAAGTTTATTTAGATTATATTATTAGTAAAATAATTTCAAACAACCCTTCCCCTACCTTTCTCCCGGCCGTTTTTCTGGCCTATATTTTCGGTGAACCCAAGCAATTCCGGCCAGCTCCAAAATCACATTAAACGCATTTATTATTTAAATTAATACTCGTAAAATACTTAGACCTTAACGGCAGTTCAATAATCAACTTCAAAAAACGCGTAACAACTAATTTGTGATAATTAATCCCGTAACCACCGAGTAAACGGTCGTAAAAATACTTAAAAAGCAATTACGATTATTAAACATCATACGTGTCAATTAAGCCAATAAAAAGGATGTAAATCATCAACTAAACTTGTACCTATCTTCAAATTCATCTAAAGCACTCTCAATCACTCATAATCTTCCGACCAAGTTCGTATCTCCGGCCACCGTAGTTCACCATCAAATCATTACATTCCTTGGTAATACATATATGGTTTTGATTCAGTTTTAGCCATTAAACGAAACCCCTAAAATCATTTTATCTAACATGGAACCAATTAAAAGAATTGAAATGCAAGGGTTTGAATGCAGAAGATGAACATGGAACCCCTAACGCACGATACAAAGATGTTTTGAAGGTTTCCGGCGCCGGATTCCCGCTGCCGAAACCTTTGCCGGAAAAATGCATGCTGGTAGGGGGGGGGGGGTTAGGGATTTTATTAATTTAATAATATGATTTAAATGGATTTTACACTTTGGCCCCTTGAAGTTTCAAGTTATATTAAAACCTAAATTAAACTATATTTACAATTTAAACCTCGAACCTTGATATTGTTTTAAGACTAGAAAATTAGAATGTAATTTACAAATTGGATCCCGAACTTTGGAACGTAATAAAAAATAATGAAACTTGGATATTTATTTTATTATACCCGAATAGTTTATAAATCATTTAAAGACTTAAAATCTCGGAAATTCGTTATTTGAAGAAAATGAATTGAAAATGAACAATCGATAAACATAAATACTCATGAATATTATGTTAACAATGAACGTTTAACACGAATGAAATGAAACGACAAAACGGGTTGGTTTAACGAATACGAATAAGAATGATGAATGTCACATAAAATACACAACATGAAACTTGAGATTAAATAATAACATTATGATATATATACACATATATATATATACATATATATATATATATATATATATATATATATATATATATATATATATATATATATATATATGTTTATAAGCAAAACCGAAAATTCAAAATGGGTTGGGTGTTCGGGTTTGAAAAGTAATGAATGTTATAGGATTCACAACTTTTAGAAATTTTATCGCGAAAATAAAATTAAATTAAAATTTTAAAAGAAAACTACTAATACAAGGAGTTGTTAAAAGCTATATATATGCATAATTAAATAAAAACAAGACCTGAATGACTCCACAAATGGAAATATGGTAATGACACTTATATATATGACGTACCAGCAGTGTATCCACCATGCCCTTATCATACTGCATTTGTCCCATTTTTCCAAGATCATTCCAGAGTTCGAGTTATTGCACACAACAATATGGCAAGGACACTTATATATATGATGTACTAGCAGTGTATCCACCATGCCCTTATCATACTGCATTTGTCCCATTTTTCCAAGATCATTCCAGAGTTCGAGTTATTGCACACAACTTATTAATATGTCTTCCATGCGAGGACTTGGATAATGACATGTCGACCCATAATTACCTTTATCGTCGGATGGTCCACATAATCCGTCCCATTGTGTGGGTTCTAAGATAAAATAAATTCTTATATGAAAATTTTTAAATCAAGAACAATAAACTATAACAAATAACGAACATATATAACCAATTCTTTAAGTCAAGGATAAGCGAAAATGCTAGCTCAAAATAAATAAATGAAACCATTACGGTTTAAACAAAATAAATGTTTTTATTGAAATTACAACGAAATGAGTGGAACTCTTCAGTAACACAAAATAATTAGAATAACAAAAAACCTTACAGCCATTAACATCACAATAAATAAATGAAGCATTGGAGTCGAGAATAACAGGGTAACTAAATGTGGCATTGAGCCAACAAAATATAAACACGTAAGTCGATAAAGCATTGGGACCGAGAATAAGATAGATAAACGAAACTTTATTAACATAATTGTAAGACCCCGAATCCCGGGAATCCTATAGTTGGTAATCATATACAAAAATTCTAAAAAAAATTTAAAGTCAACCAAATTCATCTTATTAAAAATCGCTTCAGAGTAATAAACAATGGAAAATCACAAGTATTAAAACCAAGTTCCCAAAACCCGGGAATTATGCCCAAAACCAAACTTCAATGTATTTAATAAAACTTTTAAAATAAAAGTGTTCATCATTAAAACTTCCGACTAAGTATGCCCTCCACCGTCCAAGAAGCCTCCTGCACGTCCAAGCAGAAACGCATCCTCCTCCTAACCTAAAAGTCACTAACATGCACACAAAGTCAGATTGAGCTAGTGAGTTCAATTTTTAATAATTGACATTTAAAATAATAATAGTCATAATCATTCCAAGAGTTTTAAAAATAAAACGGGTTACAACAGTTTGGCCATCATCAATAATAGGTAATCATCATTATATATATGTATATATATATATATATAAACAACCTTATAATTATATCCCTACATATATATCATCCAAGTAATAACATCAGGGTCCAGCACACGTATAACCTAAACACATAATATCCACGTAATAACATCAGGGTCGAGCACACGTACAACCCAAACACGTAACATCCGATGATGATCATGCCACACGAGCCTCCCCCCTTACGGGCTTTTCAGGGCCCGCCACTGGATTTAAGAACCTGAGTAGTATAGTTTGGCCCGGCCAAGATCACCATCCATCCGTATGCAAACACAAAGTAGGCATACGCAACATCCTTAGTCGAAAACGACTAATTAACGTCGCTAATTATTTGCCACAAAGTAACGCATGCATAAACACGCGTATATATATATACATATAAATATGTATATATACTGATATATATATAACATTCCAAACATACCATCATGAATGTAAGCCTAGGGTCAAAAATAAAACCGGCATACACATTCATAAATATAATCTTATGACATATTACAATACGAGTAAGCCTTCATCCTTGAGTCTAGACCGTAAGTAATGTCTATAACCTTACAAAATATATAACCATAAACGAGCCTCAAATATTCCAGGGCATAGAGTATAATTCACACATATTTTCATGAACCCACAAACACAAGTAAGGCCATATAAAACCATCTAATTAGTTTAAACGAGTATAGTCAGATAAAACTGTAATATGGTGTGCATGCTAGCCCAAAACATAAAAAGAGTAAAAGCGGCATCGTGAACTCACCTGACACGAGTCACGCAAATACCAATGAATTAGAGAACCTCAAAGCCAATACACAAATCAAAAGCCTGTCGGATTGCACACAAAGATTACTGACTAAACTATACCGACTTGTTTATCCTACGAGGCGTCCTAACATGGTTCGACTTACCTAAAGTCTCGACCTCATCAAACTCAATCATAACAGCTCCCGGGGCCTTAAATTTACCAACACGACCCTTAGATACTCCCGAGAATAAAGAATTCCCAAATTTCCCCCGGAAGAACTAGGTGATACTAATACGTGCGTTTAAGAGTCGTTTAGGAAACCAACATCCAACTCAGCCCCGTGTGGACCCAATGCGATAAATTCACAGCCAACAAGTCCACACGACGCTACACGAGTCAAATGGGTCGTAACTCGCAAGTACAAAGCACCAACTATTCATTAAACGCAATTGCGCGTTGTACCGACCCGTTTGAGTAACCAACAACCAATTTAGCCCCATAACTTATAAAAATGATTTTTCAACAGCCCGTACATGAACCCAAGTTCCTCCTAGCTGAATGGGTCGCTAATCACTTCAACCCTCGCGTTAAACGCATCAAACTACAATTCTAGTCAACCGAACACTAACATTCAAACTACCACTAGTTGACCAATCAAACGAACACCAGTGAACATGATTTTAATGTATGATATACTAGACATACCTAGGAAGATTTTGGTGCAAAAACCTTAGCCAAAACAGCCTGGAACTACTCAATTGGACAGCCACCCGACTAGCCTAAAAACAACCGAATTTCGACAAATAAACGCTCCATATGGATGAATTATGGTGAAAAAGAGTTGTAGGACTTTAGTACCGACCTGGAATTGCACTTTCAGAGGCTGGACGGTGGCTGATTGCACGCAAAATGAGGAGAGAAGGGGGTGGGGGTTGTGCTGATCGGACCAAGGTGGGGTTAGGGTTTATTATTATTTTTTTTGTATAATATAATAACAATAATACATTTTAGTCCCTCTACTTTATCAATGGGTGAACTTGTAAGAAAAGTTAAGTATGACAAGCTTACGAGGGTGGCAAAGAGCTCCCGGGAGAAGGCCGGGTCAAGCCCGAAAGGTGCACACAACAATACAAGGTTAAACCTTATACCGGAAATTAAAGGACGTTACAAGTCTACCCCCTAAAGATGGGATTCGTCCCCGAATCCCGCCATACAGGAACGAGCATGGATTGAGAAAATTCAAAACATCACATCATACATGGAACGGGTATAAATAGCATTTCTTACTAATGATATCACACAACCTCCTAGCCATACAATTACACACGAAAGCTTTCGAGAAGGAGATAAATAGATAGCGCAATTTTAACAAAGAAAACGATTACAAGGGGTTACTTGAAATGGTCTCCACATCCTCCTTTGCCTCCTTCGTCGAGATACTGAAGGCCCTAGCCTTCGCCTTTGGTTCACCCTCCAACTTAACTCTAGAAGATTCTCCCCGCTCAAACCTCCCGCCTTACGCTCAATACATCGAGAGGCCAAATGACCAGACCCCTCACACCGGTACATGTCAACGACGGGCACTCGTAGTGGGGGTGTCCCATCTCCCTACAACGAAAACAAGGGATAGTCCCAAGACTACACTCCCCCCTATGAGGTTTCCCGCACTTTCTGCATCTATCGCTATACCTTTTACCATTACGATCCGACTTCTCAGCCCTCGCTTTCTTCCCATCCTACAAAGAATCATTGCCCCCATAACATTTGCCATTGGAGTTAGAGCTCGGTTTCCAATCTTTTCCAGACTCAGTTGGGCTTACCATCCCTCTCTGTTCATACAATGTACCTGCCAGGGTAACCACCGAATGGAAGGAGCTCATGTCAGTGGTCACCACACCCCTACGAACATCTGTCGGAAGACCCTTTACGTACTTTTTGACTCTTTTACTTTCAGGTGTAACTAGATCGGGACATAAACGAGCCATCTGATTGAATTTTGTAGTATACTCCTGATGTGACATATCACCCGCTTCTAAAACTAAGAACTCCTGCTCCATCTTATCTAATTCATGCGGAGGGAAAAATGATCGATAACCAACTGCTTCAACTCTTCCTAAGCCATCCTCCTAATAGAACGATCACCCATAGCCTGGGCTAGATTATCCCACCAACACAGCGCCTAGGAACGAAACAAGGCGGTAACATAAGTCACCATGTCCTCCCCTTTGCACTTACTGACCCTTAATACTGCTTCCATCTCTCTAACTCACTGATGAGCTGCCAACGCATCTTTAGTACCATCGAAAACGGGAGGGTCGCACTTCTTGAAATCCCCATACGAACAACCTCTAGTAGGCACACTAAATGCACGAGCTTCTTCCTCCTCATCACTAGATACCACTACCTCGTCTTCAACCTGAGTCTCTTGACCCTTTCCTTGATTATCCGCACCCTTACCATCCATTGACTCTTTTGCAACCCAACAGCCTCAGCAACAATCTCGGGAATAACGCTATGAAGAACCTGGTAAACCTCATCTGCGATGGCCACGTGTAGCAGGATCTAAGGCAGGGTTATCCCCTTCCTCATGAATCGGGGTTTCCTCCTGCTGGGATGTAGGAATCTCACTCTCAGCCTCGGCACGTGGCTTACGACCACGGCCACGAACACTCGGACGACCTCTCTTCGCAGTACGAGTATTAACCATGACTTATCACTACAAAGACAGAATTTTAACACGGTCAAGTACAAGTGGTATTTAGAACATGTAAAGTAAGGGTAAACTGCTAATGACGTCAGTGTAATTAGTCGTTTACTTTACCCGCCCGTCCTAATCAACCCCTGCCCCTAACTACATTAGCCTTCTATCTATCACTTAAACAATTAATCACATACTGGAAACTTTTAAATTTAGAGGAATGACTAAATAAATTAAAGTTACCTCTTGGCGTGCAACTACTTACGGCGGGCATACTAGTCTCTTTTCTTACAGTTCGAGTCCAAGCATTCGGGGATGCTCGGATCCCTCGAACCATGGCTCTGATACCAACTATTAAGACCCCGAATCCCGAGAATCCTACAGTTGGTAATAATATCCAAAAATTCTAAAAAAAATTAAAGTCAACCAAATTCATCTTATTAAAAATCGTTTCAGAGTAATAAACAGCAGAAAATCACAAGTATTAAAACCAAGTTCCCAAAACCCAGGAATTATGCCCAAAACCAAACTTCAATGTATTTAATAAAACTTTAAAAGAAAAGTGTTCATTATTAAAACTTCCGAATAAGTATGCCCTCCACCGTCCAAGAAGCCTCGTGCATGTCCAAGCGGAAACGCATCCTCCTCCTAACCTGAAACTCACACTAACATGCACACAAAGTCAGCTTGAGCTGAGTGAGTTCAAGTTTTAATAATTGACATCTAAAATAATAATAGTCATAATCATTCCAAGATTTTTAAAAATAAAACGGGTAACAACAGTTAGGCCATCATCAATAATAGGTAATCATCATTATATATATATATATATATATATATATATATATATATATATATATATAAACATCCTTATAATTATATCCCTACATATATATCATCCAGGTAATAACATCAGGGTCGAGCACACGTACAATCCAAACACGTAACATCCGATGATGATCATCCCACACGAGCCTTCCCCTCACAGGCTTTTCAGGCCCGCCACAGGATTTAAGAACCTGAGTAGTATAGTTTGGCCCGGCCAAGATCACCATCCATCCGTATGCAAACACAAACTAGGCATACGCAACATCCTTAGATGGAAACGACTAATTAACATCGCCAATTATTGGCCACAAAGTAACGCATGCATAAACACGCATATATATATGTGTATATATACTTATATATGTATAACATTCCAAACATACCATCATGAAAGTAAGCCTAGGGTCATAAAGTAACACCGGCATACACATTCATAATTATCATCTCATGACATACTACAATACGAGTAAGCCTTCATCCTTGAGTCCAGACCCTAAGTAATGTCTATAACCTTATAAAATATATAACCATAAACGAGCCTCAAATATTCCATGGCATAGAGTATAATTCACACATATTTTCATGAACCCACAAACAGAAGTAAGGCCATATAAAACCATCTAATTAGTTTAAACGTGTATAGTCGGATAAAACTGTAATATGGTGTGCCTGCTAGCCCAAAACGTAAAAAGAGTAAAAGGGGCATCGTGAACTCACCTAACACGAGTCACACAAATACCAATGAATTCGAGAACCTCAAAGCCAATCCACAAATCACAAGCCTGTCGGATTGCACACAAAGATTACTAACTAAACCATTCCGACTTGTTTATCCTACGAGGCGTCCTAACACGGTTTGAGTTACCTAAAGCCTCGACCTCATCAAACTCAATCATAACAGCACCCGGGGCATTACATTTACCAACACGACCCTTAGATACTCCTGGGAATAAAGAATTCCCAAATTACCCCCGGAAGCACTAGGTGATACTAACACGCGCGTTTAAGAGTCGTTTAGGAAATTAACATACAACTCAGCCCCATATGGACCCAATGTGATAAATTGACAGCCAACAAGTCCACACGATGCTACACGAGTCAAATGGGTCGGTAACTCGCAAGTACAACGCACCAACTATTCAATAAACGCAATTGCGCGTTGTACCGACCCGTTTGAGTAACCGACAACCAATTCAGCCCCATAACTTATAAAAATGATTTTTCAACAGCCCGTACATCAACCCAAGTTCCCCCGAGCTGAATTGGTCGTTAATCACTTCAACCCTCGCGTTAAACGTATCAAACTACAATTCTAGTCAACCGAACACTAACATTCAAACTACAACTAGTTGACCAATCAAACGAACACCAATGAAGATGATTTTACAGTATGTTATACTAGACATACCTAGGAAGATTTTGGTGCAAAAACCTTAGCAAAAACAGCCCCGGAACTACTCAATTGGACAGCCACCCGACAAGCCTAAAAACAACCGAATTTCAACGAATAAACGCGCCATATGGATGAATTAAGGTGAAAAAGAGTTGTAGGACTTTAGTACCGACCTGGAATTGCACTTTCGGAGGCTGGACGGTGACTGATTGCACGCAAAACGAGGAGAGAAGGGGATGGGGGTTGCGCCGATCGGACCAAGGTGGGGTTTATTATTATTTTTTTTTGTATAATATAATAACAATAATACATTCTAGTCCCTCTACTTTATCAATGGGTGAACTTGTAAGAAAAGTTAAGTATGACAAGCTTATGAGGGTGGCAAGGAGCTCCCGGGAGAATGTCGGGTCAAGCCCGAAAGGTGCACACAACACTACAAGGTTAAACCTTATACCGAAAATTAACAGACGTTACAACAATAGAGTAAATTCTTGGAGTCAATAATGACTCGTTAAACAAAATAAAAATTTCTAATAAAATACCAATGTGAATTAAGGCCACATTGAGATTAAGAATCATAAAATAAATAATTGAAACTTCGAGATTAAAGTAAGATATTAGTCTCAATTTGATGAAACAAGAATAATAAAGTAATTCGATGAAACATTGTGCGAAATAGAACCAAATAAATAATCAAAACAATTCGTGTAACAGTACTTATGAACTCAACATGTACATGGTCCCAATTTCCACTAAGCGATTACGTTTATGGGAAATCGATTTTAGACCGCAAAGTTGAGATTAAAAAAGTAAACCGATTCGAAAATACAACTATGAATGAAGTATAAAAATAGCTCACTAAACAACGAATAAAACAAAACTCAATATAAACTTCATAAACAACCTTTGAAAGAATTCAATACACAGAATTACTTCGATTATGTCCCAACAGAATTATATATATCTATATATATATATATATATATATATATATAAACAAAGAAGAAAGAAAGAAAAACAAAAGGGTAGCTTACGATGCCTTCTCGAAGATGAGTTGTGGTATGAAAGTTACTATGGGGGCAGTGGTATGATTTATTAACTCGAAAATCGTTGGCGTTGACAAGGAAGGGGCGCTGATATGTTTTTATAACTCAACGAAAAATTATAATAATAATTTGCATGATAAAAAAAATATCCTTAGCTAGCGCTAAATCTTAGAAAACTTTTAGTGTAAAAGATTTTCTGTTGCGCGGCACCCATGAAAACATTATGGAGGATCGTCAAGTTAGATGACTCGTTGATAATAACACTTTTTTGGTGATAATATAATAGCCTCACGGGCTTAGGACTTGTTTAAAGCAAAATATTTTATTTTATTTAAAGACTTAACCTTGGAAAAATAAGAATAGTAATAATAATAATAATAATAATAATAATAATAATAATAATAATATTTATAATAATAATAATAGTAAGCAATAATAATAATAATAATAATATTGGAAATGTTAATATTAATAATAATAGTAATAATAATAATGATAATGATAATAATTAATCATTCGAATTAACGTAAAGTTCTTTAGAAGAAAATTAACTTGATTAAATACTTATTAAAAATTAATCAAGGATTTGAATTATAAGTATACCGTGTTTATAAAAGAAATAAATGTGAAAAAGTATGTATGAAAAATTTATTTATTTAAAATAGGAATGGTTGATGAGTTAAACTTTTTAGTGAACAAGGAATGCGAGGTAAGGTATTACATGGCGGAACCGAGTTTGGTTTTTAATAATATTGCGGGTGTGCTCGGGTTACTTAAATGATAGCACACTTGAAACATGAGCATATGGTAAGGCATATGGCTGGGATAACCGGTTAAGTAGCAGGTCGTGGGAAATAAAATCACATGAAACAAAATTTGAAGTCGAAATTGAAATCCTCATGTGTCAACAAGAGTTTTCGCATTTTAATAATAATCTCGTAAATCTTTGAATAAACATATGAAAAATATATTAAAAAATAAAAATATGGATTTATTACAAACTTAATATAAGTAGTGAAATCGGATTGAAAACCGAGTGTTCATGTACCACCATAACTTTTTGAATTTTCAATTGAAAACATAATAATAAATGAATTATATAAAAAAAATGAATTGAAAATCGACTATTCATGCATCACCATCACTTTACGTATTTTCAATTCAAAACACAAGAAATAATGAATATGTCCAAACAAAGAGAACGAATTTAAAATCGACTATTCATTCATCATCATGACTTTTCGTATTTTCAATTTCAAAACATAAGAAATTATGAATATTTACAAATAAAGAAAACGAATTAAAAATCGACTATTCACATATCCCAGTGATTTTTCAAAATCACAATATAAACAATTGAGTCTTTGGAATCACGCATTGTACGAACCATCATAACTTGCATATTCCAACAAAAACTAGAAATGCACAATCAAATCAAACCGAAAGTTGAGTATTCGTGTATAACCACAACTTAATAGGCTTTTAGTTAAAACACACATATCAAAATGAGTAATCAATCGAACCAAAAGCTGGGTATTCGTCTATCACCACGACTTGCCAGACTTTTAGTTAATACACATTGTAAAACATTGAGGGTCGGAGTCACACGCCGCATGAACCACCATGACTTGTATTACATCCTTAGGAGCGTAACCATATTCTTTTCACAAAGAGAACATAGTCACGCTTGAAATCTTAAAGTTGTGATTCGTATGGCGTTCGGTGTGATATGTTTTAGCCTAATAGGTTTCATACCCTTTCCAAACTCTCTAGGTAAGCAACTGGGTCCCGTGTCTTATTGGAATTTGTGCGCATTGATTATCCTTAGGTTTCAATAACCTTGGTGTCAAGAGTTCAGAAAACACCAGGTCCCCTTCCAGTTACTGCAGACCCGTCACGTAGAACCATCTTTAAGAAAAAGAAATATCGAAAAACGAAACTCGTTTGTTGAAAGTACTTGAAAATCTTTGCTTTAGGCATTGATGTGCTAAAAGTAGTCTAATAAAAACACACTAATCTAGACACTAAGTAATAAATTCTAGACTCTTAACTTAACTAAAACTACTAACCGGCAAGTGAACCGGTCAACTCTAGTACAGTTAAGTAAGTCCGGATATCGACCCACGAGAATCTTTAAATTACGTAAACTAGCTAATTAGACTCAACTAATACTGACACGACTATTTGTTTGTTAAAGGGGGGGGGGTATTTAAAATACTAAATTAAAACTAATTAAGAAAATAAGTAAAATAAACGAAAACACAAGTTTGATTAAATCAGATGATGATGAGAAAACTACCTAGGCTAGAATCCCCTAAACTTCAGTTGTTAATTAACCGGGAAATATTTAGTTATGGACTGGGATCGTGAAATAGGCACTTAAGAGAAAACCCAAATAGGACCCCTGACCCTTCTCAAGAGACACCTATGAGCTTCTAATAAGTTTTAACGCATACCAGTATTAAAGATCAAGTTTCCTTACGTTTACCTAATTAATTATGACTTAGTTCCTTTATACGAAATCCTACCTTACAGCGTGGAAATCAAAGGCAATTTAATTTATTTAATTGATTCAATAGACATAATAAAGAATCAAACCTAGACGGACTCCTTACGAAGAACTAAATCTAACAAGATTAAATAATAAAGATCTATCAATAACCTAGCACTTTACAGATTTTAGGTTAGCAACACACTTAGGTTTAATTAATTAATAATTATTATTCCTATGATTTTGTTGCAAATCAATCATAAAATAATCAAGAACACAAAGTAATTGACCTAATAGCAACCTATCATAATGACAAACAATAATCAAGGCAACTATGGAATAATAACAATTAATCAAACAATCCTAAATATCCATATGCATCAATTTAATAAAATTAAACCTTTTACTAAATCATAAAACCATCACAATAAATAAATTCCAAGTTAAATCACGTCAAAATAGGTTCATCATAAGCCTAGGCAGTCTATAATGTTTAGCCTAGCATCATAAAATAAAACAAAACAATAATAAAGGAATTCATGGCAAAAATAAATAAGAACCGAAGGTTAAAGGTGATAAAAACCCGTGGTCTTCGTTCTTGAATAATAAGCACGTCACCGTATGATTACTTGCCTTCAAACCCGCCAAAATATGCAATCCTAAGATCCAAGAAACTCCAAATTCAACTATGGGTTTCAGGTTATGATTAAGGTTAAGTTTAGGGGTGTTTATATAGACTTTCAAGACCCAAAACTTAAAATTTAGTAGAACATTCTGGAAATCTGAGCCCATAAACTTAAAATTCATAGAAGATTCTGGAAATCTGAGCATATAGACTTAAAATTCGTAGAAGATCCTCTGGTTTGGCTTATTTTAGCTTGTTTTTCGCCCTCTTTTCGACATGATTGAAACTCGGAACCCAAAATACACAAATATGTTAGTAGTATACAAATCTTACATAAAACCGAATAAAACTAATAAAATATTAACATAAAATAAACAAGGGATTTATATATATTTAGCCTTATATAAATATCCCCACACTTATCTTTTTTCATCTCTGAAAAAGTTTAATTGCAATGGAATCAGAATCGAAAAACACGGTCTTAAAAACATATAGGTTATTTTAATTCTCAGATAAACGCAAAAACGGCGATTGCCGATATTGTTGTCCACTTAAACCCAGCCACCAGCCTATCAAGCCTCCAAGCACATTTAGCAACTAAGTTTAAGTGATATCAAAAACCTATAGGTCTCACACCTTTGGAATTACAGATCCACCTACCCCATCTCAAGCACAACAAAGACAATTAAAAATCGGGTTGAAGCATACTAGTTCAACCTATCACCATAAGATATAAACCCCTTAATGGTAAGAAGAAAATACACTTAGATGGAATTATGGATGATAGATCAAGTGAGGTCGTACGAGCATACCTTAAATATAATTGGACTTTGTCCTATATATTCTCTAAGACATATTTATTGACCAAAAACTTTCGATTTCCAATAGTGTATCCTCAGAGTCGCCATCCCCTTGGTAACACGTAAACTCTCAGTCTCGTCTAGTATGTGCACTTTGGCCTCTTTTTCTATTTTTGAGAATGCTTCTTTGGCATTTTTCATTATATAACTTTTCTCACTCTTTTTTTTATTTTAATATTATTGTGCACTTAGGCATCTTTTACCTAAATATATATCTAAATTCTAAGCTCGTATAAAATTGGACATTTGCGGGGCGCCACCATGATGGTTGGGTAAAAGTTAGTTTATTTTATATATTAATTAGTTAATTTTAGTTAAATAATTGAATGAACATTGGTACTTCAAGCGTTGTTATGTGTTTTCATGACATTGGAAGTTTTTTGGAGCTTAACGAGGATATTTACGAGCTTGGAATGAAGATTGAGAAGTGAGAAATTGGAAGTGCACGCATCACAAGGCAGTCAAGAAAGGAAAATAAAAAATGCTGAAAAGTTGCATCTTCGCGTAGGGGGACAACTTCACGATATGTGAAGTTACAAGAATCTGATCCTGACTATTTTGTCCTTCACAATACGCGAAGAAGAGAGCCAGGACATCTTCGCGATATGCGAAGATGCTTAATTCGGCCAAAAATTTAGGTTTGCCTTATATAAACCCCTTAACCTCCCCATTTGGTTTTTCACGACTTCCAGAGGCAAAAGAGGCTGCTTAGGACGATTTTCCATCATTCCAAGGCTTCCGGTTCATCTCGGGTTTGCATGTTCATCAAGATAAGTGATATAATCAATATGTCGATGTTTGGCTAAGTTTCTTGTTCATTCTAGGGTAGGTTTTTGTGTATTTTAACTTTTGACCAGATTCATATGCTTAATGTTTATGAGCTTGATTGAGTTATTGCCTTAGTCTTCCTTAATTGTTGATTGATTATTTAAACAATTTGTGTTTTGGATTATTAATTAATACATTATTTGTTTGGTTGTGTTCATCAACATTTAGGGTTTAAGCTCTTATGTCATTGACTAGTTATCATCAAATATTGGCTCTTAATTAGTTTTAACAAACATAAGTTGGTATGAATCATCAAGAAGGAAACCCATACCAATGCTGCCGGTGCTTCAACCCAACAATATTAACCCACCACCACACCAAGAACAAGCCATCCCACAAAACATTCCACAAAACCCTCCATTCCATGACCTACCACCGTTTAAACCACTAAATCCGCCACTCCCTCAACATGTTAACCAGAATAAAAAACGTAGAGCTCAGAGACAGAACCAGATGAGAGATGATCGTTCCGTGAGATCTGAGCCGCCAAACAGTCGGGTAAATTTTGAGTTTGAAAGGGTAGCTAATCGGCGGAGACTATTTGACGAGTTTGATGAGTTTGAGGATGAGGAAGAGATGGAGGATTCTCAAGGGGGTCGGTATTATGGACGACAACAACAACCCCCTCAAAACCGAACACCGGAACCTGCTCAACCATCAAGAAACCATCGAGCCAAAAGAAGACAAGAGATTCCCGAGCCACAATTTCCCGAGTACGAGTTTGATGATGGGGTCCCGAGGGCATTTGTTTCACCGCCCGTTCGGGGGGTTCAAAGCCACTTCATTCCACAAGTGGCCACGAACCCGCTTCCCATTGTGATCCCGGTCCGAGAAGGAAGAACGTTTTCAGTAAGGCAAAGTAACCTGACCGGGATGCCTACTTTTCATGGGAAAGCATCTGAAGAGCCATATCTACATTTGAGCGAGTTCAATGCAATCTGTGCCACTATCTCGAGTCAAGGGTTCACTGCTGATGAAGTCAAGCTAGTGGTTTTTCAGTTCAGTCTTAAAGATCTAGCAAAGCGGTGGTTATTATCTCTACCATCAGCGAGCATTTACATGTAGCAAGATCTGGCTCAGCAGTTTCTGAACGAGTACTACACACCACAAAGAACATCCAAGGCCCGAGCCTCCATCAGGAACTTTCAGCAAGGGTCGGGGGAAACTTTTCACAAAGCTTTTATGAGATTCAAGAGGTTGTTGAAAACTTGTCCGCATCACGGGATTGCGTTGTGGGAGTTGATTAAGGCGTTTCATGATGGGTTATCGAGTGACGATGTGCGTGATCTTCAGTCGACCACAAATGGGTCGTTTTTGACGAGAACGAAGATTGGCAACATTTGGAAAGACATGCAATGAACTCAAAAAGGCAAGCTCAGTCGAATCGCATGGTAAAAAGGGCGGTTGTGAAAGCCGTGGATAGTGGTGAGTCGGATGATTGTATGGCTAGGTTGGAGAAAAAGTTGGATCAATTGATGGGTGTGGGAGTGAAAGAGAAAGGCAAGTCATGAAAGACATATCCAGTATGTGAGGGTTGTGGTGGAATAGGCCATGTAGTGGCTACTTGTGTGGTTATATTGGAAGACGAGGAAGAAGAGGGGGTGAATTTCGTTCAAGGTGAAAAGAGGTATAATAATGGGAATATGAATTCGAACACCTATCACCCGGGCCTCCAAAAACCACCCCAATTTCAGCTATGGAAACCCGAACACGCAGCAGAACCCGAATTTTCAAGGTAATTCCCAAAAAGCAGGTTATCAATCAAATCAGCGTCAATATGGGAATGAGAGGGGTAGCGGTCAAAGCGGGTATAATAAAAGAGAATCTGGGGGTTAAAATAAGGTTTATCAGAAGAGTTATCAGCAGGGTTAGCAAAGTCAAGGGGCAGCACAAAGCCAGGGAAGTTCTTCTGGTAAAAAGGAGGAGTCAATTAAGGACGTGATGGATTTTCTGAAGCAGATGAAGACAGACCAGGAGGCTCAGAATAAAAGCGTGAATCAAAGTTTAGAGCTCCAAGAGAAGGCTAATGCTGCGAGAGAGATAAACAGGTGAGCCAGCTATCTGAGGAAGTGGCGAGTTTGAAGAGAAATCCATCCAAGTTGCCGAGTGACCCAAGCCATCAGAGTAGCAGCTTTTCGAGTGGTAAGAATGCCCATGTCAGCCAGGTAAGTACCCTTAGAAGCGGTAAGATATATAATAATAGGGTGACTCCACCACCCTTTGTTGAAGGTATGGTGGAGGATTGGGGGAAGATGGGAAAAGTGACGATGAGGTTGAAATTGAACCAAAAACTAAATCAAATCAAATAAATAAAAATAAAATTGAAACTAAAACTAAGACGGGAACACCAACCGCCAAGGAGACGGGTTCAACGAGTAAAACCGTTCCGTTCCCTCGGGCATTGGTGAACACCGAGACCTCATCGACACTTAGAAACAGGGGCCCACAGTAGGAGGAAATGTGGGAAATATTTAAACAAGTAAAAATTAATTTACCCCTCATAGATGCAATTAAACAAGTCCCAGCATATGCTAAATATTTGAAAGACTTGTGTACTCAAAAACGAACTCACAAGTTGCCCAAACAAGTTGACTTAACTGCAAATGTGAGTTCGGTTTTGACGAGTATCCTCCCACCCAAGCTACAAGATCCGGGAATGCCAATTATACCCATTCAAGTGGGAGATTTTAAAAAGACTAGAGCGTTGTTAGATCTTGGAGATGGGGTGAGTACTCTACCGGGAAGCTTGTATGACCAGTACGACTTTGGTCCACTTAGAAAAGCCGACACCACCGTGGTGTTGGCCGACTTGATACTCAAGCTTCCTAGGGGAATCGTGACCAATGTGATTGTGATGATAGAAGATTTCTATTACCTGGTTGACTTCCTGGTTCTAGACTACATGAGAGTTGACCCAAAACGGCAACCAAACGTGATTCTCGGTCGACCCTTTTTGGCCACCTCGAATGCTTTGATTAATTGTAGAACCGGGTTAGTGGACATGGCATTTGGTAATAAGAATCTTAGGCGGAATGTGTTTTCAAATGTGTCTAACCCTCTGGCGAGTGATGAATGCTTCGCGGCTGAAGTCATTGACGAGTTGAATCCTCACGGAAGTGGGGATGATGCCATAGAGAAGTGTGCTATTTGTTGCAGGAAAGCAGTTGAGCATGTTCTACAGTTACAAGAAGAAGAAAGAGAAGTGGAGTTGTATGCGGCAAGTATTGGGAAACTGCCATGGTCTCAACAAGTGGAGTGGTTGCCCGACAGGATCGATTCAAAGTTGAAACCATCATTGGAGAGCCCGCCGACTGTTGAATTGAAGGAGCTCCCGAAACACCTGAAGTACGTGTTTTTGGGAGAGGGAGAGACATTACCAGCCATCATCGCTGCAAATTTGGAAGATGAGCAAGAGAAGGCGTTGGTGGAAGTCTTGATAGAGCATAAGACGGTGATTGGTTGGACGATAGCAGATTTGAGAGAGATCAGCCCATCCATTGTCATCCATAAGATCATCACCGATCCCGAGGCAAAACCCGCTCATGATACACAAAAAAGGTTGAACCCAAACATGCGGGAAGTAGTGAAGAAGGAGGTTTTGAAGTGGTTGGACGCAGGCATCATTTTTCCGATCTTAGATAGCACGTGGGTAAGTCCGACACAAACAGTTCCAAAGAAGGTGGGTATTCAGATAACCCGTAATGAGAAAGGTGAGGAAATCGCCACCCGAACGGTAACCAGGTGGCGAATTTGTGTTGATTACAGGAAGTTAAATGCGGCAACATCTAAAGATCATTTTCCCTTGCCGTTCATTGACCAGATTATCGAGAAACTTGCAGGTCAGAAGTTTTATTGTTTTCTAGATGGCTATTCGGGGTACAATGAGATTGCTATTCACCCCGATGACCAACATAAGACCCCTTTCACGTGTCCATACGGCACCTTCGCATTTAAGCGAATGCCTTTTGTTTTGTGTAATGCCGCAGCCACCTTTCAAAGGTGCATGATGAGTATCTTTTCAGATATGGTCGGGGATTCACTTGAAATTTTTATGGACGATTTTTCTAACTTTGGATCATCTTTTGAAAAATGCTTAAATGAATTAACTAAAGTTTCAAAAAGATGTGTGGAAACGAATTTGGTCTTAAGTTAGTAAAAGAGCCACTTCATGGTTCAAGAAGGGACGGTTTTGGGACATGTCATCTCAAGTAGGGGGATTGAGGTTGACCGGGCAAAATCAAAGTCATATCTAATTTACCATAGCCTACTAAAATAAAAGGAATAAGGGCATTTTTGGGTCATGCCGGTTTTTACCGACGGTTCATTGAATTTTAGTGTCATATCTAAACCGTTGTGTAATTTGTTATTAAAAGATGTACCATTTGTTTTTAACGAAGAATGTCCTAATGCATTTAATTTCCTAAAAAACAAATTGGTTGAAGCCCCGATCTTGTTGTCACCTGATTGGTCACTCCCATTTGAGATTATGTGTGACGCAATTGACTACGCTGTCGGGGCCGTGTGGGGTAAACGGGTGGATGAGAAGCCCGTTGCCATATACTAGGCAAGCAAAACACTTTCCGATTCTCAAATTAATTACACCACTACGGAAAAGGAGTTGCTCGCGGTAGTATATACACTTGATAAGTTTCCATCTCACATTTGGGGGAGCAAGGTTATTGTCTTTTTAGATCACAGCGCAGTCAAGTATTTGATGGAGTAAAGGACGTGAAGCCGCGCTTGATCAGGTGGATTTTACTGCTCCAAGAGTTTGATATGGAGATCCGCGACAAGAAAGGAAGCGAGAACGTGGTGGCGGATCATTTATCGAGACTTGTGGGACATGAAGAAGAGGAGAAAGACGAGAGGGCCATCAATGAGTCTTTCCCGAATGAGCAATTGTTTTCTGTTTCAACTTTGCCATGGTATGCTGACCTTATTAATTTTCTTGTTGCAGAAACAATTCCGTAGTTTTGGCCAAAGAAGAAGAAGCAGCACTTCCTCTCGCAGGTGAAGCACTATGCATGGGAAGATTTGGATTTGTTTAGAGTTGGAGCGGATCAAGTAATGAGGCAGTGCATACCAGAGGAAGAGATACCGAGTGTTTTGTATCGTGCCGATTCATCACCTTGTGGAGGCCATTTCAGTGGCTAGAAGACAGGGCGTCGAGTGCTTGAATGCGGATTCTATTGGCCTACCATATTCAAGGATACCGCAGCGTTTGTCAAAAATTGTGTTAGATGTCAAAGATGGGGGGTATTTCAAAGAGGGACGAGATACCCATGCAACCAATCCTTGTTGTCGACATCTTTGATGTTTGGGGGATTGATTTCATGGGCCCGTTTCCTAATTCTATTTGTAATCTTTGTATCTTGGTGGCGGTCGATTATGTGTCTAAATGGGAAGAAGCAATCTCCACAAAGACGAATGACCATACCGTTGTTTGTAAGTTTGTCCAGTCTAATATTTTTTTTCATGTTTTGGTGTCCCCGCGTTATTATTAGCGATGGGGGTTCGCATTTCAAAAACTTTAATTTTGGCAAACTAATTAAACAGTATAGCGTAAACCACCGTATTGCCACTCCATATCACCCTCAAACGAGTGGTCAAGTGGAGGTTTCTAATAGGCAAATCAAAGAGATTTTACGAAAAATGGTAAGGCCCGATCGGAAGGATTGGTCAAATAAACAAAACGATGCATTATGGGCTTACAGGACCGCTTATAAAACCCATATTCGAACCACCCCTTATCAGGGCCGTGTTGGGTCAACGGGTGGATAAGAAGCCCGTTGCCATATACTACGCAAGCAAAACCCTTTCCGATTCTCAAATTAATTACACCACTACGGAATAGGAGTTACTCGCGGTAGTATATGCACTTGATAAGTTTCATCCTTACATTTACGGGAGCAAGGTTATTGTTTTTTCAGATCACATCGCAGTCAAGTATTTGATGGAGAAAAGGACGCGAAGCCGCGCTTGATCAGGTGAATTTTACTGCTCCAAGAGTTTGATGTGGAGATCCGCGACAAAAAAGGAAGTGAGAACGTGGTGGCGGATCATTTATCGAGACTTGTGGGACAAGAAGAAGAGGAGAAAGACGAGAGGGCCATCAATGAGTCTTTCCCAGATGAGCAATTGTTTTCTGTTTAAACTTTGCCATGGCATGCTGACATTATTAATTTTCTTGTTGCAGATACAATTCCGGAGTTTTGGCCAAAGAAGAAGAAGCAGCACTTCCTCTCGCAGGAGAAGCACTATGCATGGGAAGATCCAGATTTGTTTAGAGTTGGAGCGGATCAAGTAATGAGGCGGTGCATACCGGAGGAATAGATGCCGAGTGTTTTGTATCATGCCCATTCATCACCTTGTGAAGGCCATTTCAGCGGCTAGAAGACAGGGCGTCGAGTGCTTGCATGCGGATTCTATTTGCCTACCATATTCAAGGATACCGCAGCGTTTGTCAAAAATTGTGTTAGATGTCAACAGATGGGGGGTATTTCAAAGTGACCCGAGATGCCTATGCAACCAATCCTCGTTGTCGACATCTTTGATGTTTGGGGGATTGATTTCATGGGCCCGTTTCCTAATTCTATTGGTAATCTTTGTATCTTGGTCGCGGTCGATTATGTGTTTAAATAGGTAGAAGCAATCGCCACCAAGACGAATGACCGTACCGTTGTTTGCAAGTTTGTCCAGTCTAATATTTTTTTCATGTTTTGGTGTCCCCCGCGTTATTGTTAGCGATGGGGGTTCGCATTTCAAAAACTTTAATTTTGGCAAACTACTTAAACGGTATAGCGTAAACCACCGTATTGCCGCACCATATCACCCTCAAACGAGTGGGCAAGTGGAGGTTTCTAATAGGCAAATCAAAGAGATTTTACAAAAAAAGGTAAGGCCCGATCGTAAGGATTGGTCAAATAAACTAAACGATGCATTATGGGCTTACAGGACCGCTTATAATAGGCCTATTGGAACCACCCCTTATCGGGGCCGTGTTGGGTCAACGGGTGGATAAGAAGCTCATTGCCATATAATACACAAGCAAAACCCTTTCCGATTCTCAAATTAATTACACCACTACGGAAAAGGAGTTGCTCGCGGTAGTATATGCACTTGATAAGTTTCGACCTTACATTTGCGGGAGCAAGGTTATTGTTTTTTCAGATCACAGCGCAGTCAAGTATTTGATGGAGAAAAGGACGCGAAGCCGCGCATGATCAGGTGGATTTCATTGCTCCAAGAGTTTGATGTGAAGATCCGCGACAAAAAAGGAAGCGAGAACGTGGTGGCGGATCATTTATTGAGACTTGTGGGACATGAAGAAGAGGAGAAAGACGAGAGGGCAATCAATGAGTCTCTCCCGAATGAGTAATTGTTTTCTGTTTCAACTTTGCCATGGTATGCTGACCTTATTAATTTTCTTGTTGCAGATACAATTCCGGAGTTTTGGCCAAAGAAAAAGAAGCAGCACCTCCTCTCGCAGGTGAAGCACTATGCATTGGAAGATCCGGATTTGTTTAGAGTTGGAGCGGATCAAGTAATGAGGCGGTGCATACCGGAGGAAGAGATGCCGAGTGTTTTGTATCATGCCCATTCATCACCTTGTGAAGGCCATTTCAGCGGCCAGAAGACAGGGCGTCGAGTGCTTGCATGCGGATTCTATTGGCCTACATATTCAAGGATACCGTAGCGTTTGTCAAAAATTGTGTTAGATGTCAACAGATGGGGGGTTTTTCAAAGAGGGACGAGATGCCCATGCAACCAATCCTCGTTGTCGACATCTTTGATGATTGGGGGATTGATTTCATGGGCCCGTTTCCTAATTCTATTGGTAATCTTTGTATCTTGGTGGCGGTCGATTATGTGTCTAAATGGGTAGAAGCAATCGCCACCAAGACGAATGACCATACGTTGTTTGTAAGTTTGTCCAGTCTAATATTTTTTTCATGTTTTGGTGTCCCCCGCGTTATTATTACCGATGGGGGTTCGCATTTCAAAAACTTTAATTTTGGCAAACTACTTAAATGGTATGGCGTAAACCACCGTATTGCTACTCCATATCACCCTCAAACGAGTGGGCAAGTGGAGGTTTCTAATAGATAAATCAAAGAGATTTTACAAAAAAAAGGTAAGGCCCGATCGGAAGGATTGGTCAAATAAACTAAAAGATGCATTATGGGCTTACAGGACCGCTTATAAAGCGCCTATTGGAACCACCCCTTATCGGGGCCGTGTTGGGTCAACGGGTGGATAAGAAGCCCGTTGCCATATACTACGCAAGCAAAACCCTTTACGATTCTCAAATTAATTACACCACTACGGAAAAGGAGTTGCTCGCGGTAGTATATGCACTTGATAAGTTTCGACCTTACATTTGGGGGAGCAAGGTTATTGTTTTTTCAGATCACAGCGCAGTTAAGTATTTGATGGAGAAAAGGACGCGAAGCCGCGCTTAATCAGGTGGATTTTACTGCCCCAAGAGTTTGATATGGAGATCCGCGACAAGAACGGAAGTGAGAACGTGGTGGCGAATCATTTATCAAGACTTGTGGGACATGAAGAAGAGGAGAAAGACGAGAGGGCCATCAATGAGTCTTTCCCGAATGAGCAATTGTTTTCTGTTTCAACTTTGCCATGGTATGCTGACCTTATTAATTTTCTTATTGCAGATACAATTCCGGAGTTTTTGCCAAAGAAGAAGAAGCAGCACTTCCTCTCGCAGGTGAAGCACTATGAATGGGAAGATTCGGATTTGTTTAGAGTTGGAGCGGATCAAGTAATGAGGCGGTGCATACCGAAGGAAGAGATGTCGAGTGTTTTGTATCATGCCCATTCATCACCTTGTGGAGGCCATTTCAACGGCCAGAAGACAGGGTGTCAAGTGCTTGCATGCGGATTCTATTGGCCTACCATATTCATGGATACCGCAGCGTTTGTCAAAAATTGTGCTAGATGTCAACAGATGGGGGGTATTTCAAAGAGGGACGAGATGCCCATGCAACCAATCCTCGTTGTCGACATCTTTGATGTTTGGGGGATTGATTTCATGGGCCCGTTTCCTAATTCTATTGGTAATCTTTGTATCTTGGTGGCGGTCGATTATGTGTCTAAATGGGTAGAAGCAATCGCCACCAAGACGAATGACCATACGTTGTTTGTAAGTTTGTCCAGTCTAATATTTTTTTCATGTTTTGGTGTCCCCCGCATTATTATTAGCGATGGGGGTTTGCATTTCAAAAACTTTAATTTTGGCAAACTACTTAAACGGTATGGCGTAAACCACCGTATTGCAACTTCATATCACCCTCAAACGAGTGGGCAAGTGGAGGTTTCTAATAGGTAAATCAAAGAGATTTTACAAAAAAAAGGTAAGGCCCGATCGGAAGGATTGGTCAAATAAACTAAATGATGCATTATGGGCTTACAGGACCGCTTATAAAACGCCTATTGGAACCACCCCTTATCGAGGCCGTGTTGGGTCAACGGGTGGATAAGAAGCCCGTTGCCATATACTACGCAAGCAAAACCCTTTACGATTCTCAAATTAATTACACCACTACGGAAAAGGAGTTGCTCGCGGTAGTATATGCACTTGATAAGTTTCGACCTTACATTTGGGGGAGCAAGGTTATTGTTTTTTCAGATCACAGCGCAGTCAAGTATTTGATGGAGAAAAGGACGCGAAGCCGTGTTTAATCAGGTGGATTTTACTGCCCCAAGAGTTTGATGTGGAGATCCGCGACAAGAACGGAAGTGAGAACGTTGTGGCGAATCATTTATCGAGACTTGTGGGACATGAAGAAGAGGAGAAAGACGAGAGGGCCATCAATGAGTCTTTCCCGAATGAGCAATTGTTTTCTGTTTCAACTTTGCCATGGTATGCTAACCTTGTTAATTTTCTTGTTGCAGATACAATTCCGGAGTTTTTGCCATATAAGAAGAAGCAGCACTTCCTCTCGCAGGTGAAGCACTATGCATCGGAAGATCCGGATTTGTTTACAGTTGGAGCGGATCAAGTAATGAGGCGGTGCATACCGAAGGAAGAGATGCCGAGTGTTTTGTATCATGCCCATTCATCACCCTGTGGAGGCCATTTCAGCGGCTAGAAGACAGGGCGTCAAGTGCTTGCATGCGGATTCTATTGGCCTACCATATTCAAGGATACCGTAGCGTTTGTCAAAAATTGTGTTAGATGTCAACAGATGGGGGGTATTTCAAAGAGGGACGAGATGCCCATGCAACCAATCCTCGTTGTCGACATCTTTGATGTTTGGGGGATTGATTTCGTGGGCCCGTTTCCTAATTCTATTGGTAATCTTTATATCTTGGTGGTGGTCGATTATGTGTCTAAATGGGTAGAAGCAATCGCCACTAAGACGAATGACCGTACCGTTGTTTGCAAGTTTGTCCAGTCTAATATTTTTTTCATGTTTTGGTGTCCCCCGCGTTATTGTTAGCGATGGGGGTTCGCATTTCAAAAACTTTAATTTTGGCAAACTACTTAAACGGTATAGCGTAAACCACCGTATTGCCACTCCATATCACCCTCAAACGAGTGGGCAAGTGGAGGTTTCTAATAGGCAAATCAAAGAGATTTTACAAAAAAAGGTAAGGCCCGATCGGAAGGATTGGTCAAATAAACTAAGCGATGCATTATAGGCTTACAGGACCGCTTATAAAACGCCTATTGGAACCACCCCTTATCGGTTGGTTTACGGAAAAGGTTGTCATTTACCTGTCGAGCTAGCCCATGGTGCTCTATGGGCGGTTAACAAAGTTAATCTAGATTATGAGTGTTGCAGGTAAGCAAAGGAAGTTGAACATATGCGAGTTGGAAGAGTTGAGACATAAAATAAACAACACGAAACTTGAGATTAAATAATAACATTATAATATGTGTGTGTGTGTGTGTGTGTGATGGATCATGCGAGAAGTGATATTATAGCGAGAAGTGCGAGAAATGAATCTTAACTGTTTATTGTGTTTAATCAATGGTCTATATTATAAATGGCAAATTTGTAATTAAAAACACATATTTGTGGCATATAATTTAATAAAAAGGTTAGACACGTTTTTTGTGATGTAGGACCCATTAAGCCAGATTTCAATGCTTTAAGTGGTTACTTTATTTGTGTCAATTTAATGCTCATTAGAAGGTTAATACTATTTCATTTTTTTCATTAAAATTATGATTTTTTTATGGTTGTGTAAGTTGTTTATTAGTTTTTAGAACTTGTTCATAAAACATATATATTTTGCAATATTACATTGTATATTATGGATTTGTTTATATAGTACAGACAATGCATTGAAATAAGTGTATTTTTATCTGTTTTGCCAACACTTTATTATATAAACAAACTGATTCCTACACAGCATGAGTTTTGCATGCACTATATTAGATACTACATTAGTTATAACTACACAGCATTTGAAAGTGTTCCTACACTACATTTTCTGTGCCTACGCTACATTAGATATGTCTACACTACCTTAGTTATGACTACACAGCCATTTGAAAGTGTACCCACACAACACTAGTTTTGTCTACACTACATTAAATATGTCTACCCTACATTAGTTTTGCCTACACTATGTTAGTTTTATCTACACAAAATTAATTTTGTCTACAATACATTAGATATGCCTACACTACATTAGATATGTCAACAATACATTAAGTATTACTATAGCACATTAAAAATGTGCCTACATTACATTAAATATGTCTACCTTATATTAGTTAGGATTATGCATCATTTGAAAGTATCCTTATACTGCATTGTGTAGCTATATCTACATTACATAGGATACGCCTACATTATAATAGTTGAATAAAACCAAACACAAAAACACTACACGTTTGGAGATCAAACAAAAATAATAATAACCAGCCGTGTATTAGATTAAAATGAATTTAGATCAAATAAATTTTAATAGTTTAAACTTTAATTGAAATAAATAATAATAATAATAATAGTTTGTAACTTACCATTAGTTAATAGCTTGCCAATAATTAAGTCATTAATAAGTATTAGTTACAAAACAAAACACTTCATATCTTACAAACATACTATTGTATTTAAATAATCATAAAATAAAAGGAGATCATTTGATTGGCTAGAATCTCTTCTCGCACTAAGAAACACTTCTAAAATGAATCCAATCCTATATATATATATATATATATATATATATATATATATATATAAAAGCAAAACCGAAAATTCAAAATGGGTCGGGTTTTCGAGTTTGAAAAGTAAAGAATGTTACTTGGTAACATGGTCTAGTTATAGATACAATGCATTGACTGATAGAATACTATTATACGTGTAAGATGGTCCAGCTATGGGTACTACGGTAAGATGGTTCAATTATGGATACTACGGTAAGGCGGTCCAGTTATGGATATAAAGGATAATGTGGTCCAGTTATGGATACGATGGTTAGGCGGTACAGTTATACATACAATGAATAGATGGTCCAATTGGGGATACTAAGTGTGGTAGTTAATAAATGCACACGTGTGTGTGGGATGAATGTTGTAGTAATTAATGAATGCATAGATATATATTGTGTGATTGTTTTGTCCAGCTATGGATAGTATATTGTATTCCTTGTATGGTGTTCCTTTTATGGATATGTGTAGACGTTCCTTTTATGGATATGAATATAGATGTTCTTTCTATGGATATAAGTAGTCGTTCCTTTTATGGATACAAATATAGAAGTTCCTTCTACAGATATGAGTAGTCGTTCATTTTATGGATATGAATATAGATGTTCCTTTTATGGGTATGAGTAGACGTTCCTTTTATGGATATGAATATAGACGTTCCTTCTATGAATATGAGTAGTCGTTCATTTTACGGATATGAATATAGATGTTTCTTTAATGGATATGAGTAGACATTCCTTTTATGGATATGAATATTGATGTTCCTTCTATGGATATATGAGTATTTGTTCCTTTTATGGATATGAATACAGATGTTCCTTTTTTGGATATGAGTAGATGTTTCTTTTATGGATAAGGATAGACGGCTCGGTTATGAGCAAAAATAGACGGCTCGGTTATTTGCAAGAATAGACGGCTCGGTTATGAGCAAGAATAGACGGCTCGGCTATGAGCAATAATAGATGACTCGGTTATGAGCAAGACTTGGAGGCTCGGTTATGAGCAAGAATAGAAGGCTCGGTTATGCAATAACAGGAGGCTCGGTTATGAACAAGAATATATGGCTCGGTTATGAGCAAGAATATGAGGCTTGGTTATGAGCAAGGATAGGAGGCTTGGTTATGAGCAAGCATGTATGATTTTAGTTATGGAATAATTGATAGACAGACATAAAGCAAGTAAATAATGAATGATAAATATTATGTTATGTATGAATGTTTGAAAGATGCGTTTTATTTATAAATCGTATTTTATGAAAAGAAAGAAATTTTAGAACTCATTCAGCGTGTAGCTGACTTTTAGTATGCATGCATGTATTGTTGATGACATGGCAAGCTGGAGGTGCGTGCGAAACTATCCATATTGAAGATCTAGCTAGAGATAGAAGTTATTATGTAAAAGGTTTTAGTTTCCAATGCTATTTGTATGTGTTTCTGCTCTAACGAACTGAGTTTATGAGTGAATCCAGGCGTCCAGTGTAGGACACCGGGTCCGGGACCTTACATTACACCTAACCCCGACCGGATCCGTATCATTGAAATGTGATGGGTTTTGTTAACTAGCTAGTATATATTTTTAAGGATTTAATGATATTTTATTTTGCCTGTTCATATTTACTCGTTTTCAACTTTCAAAAAACTTTCATAATATTGGTAGAAGCAAACGCTCATACAATGTATCTCTAAATTAGTTATACTCAAAAGTTTTTGTTTCAAATTATAAGATGTAATAATAAGTTTTCATACGTAAAAATATGAACATCTTTCATCAATATAATAATTACAGTAGAACTTAACTAAAGATAATATCGATTTTGTTTTATATGTTATCTAACACCAACTGTAAAATAAAGAGTCTTATATATTCACAAAGAAATAAAAAAAAATAAAAATTTCAAGCCTAGATATGCACAATTGTGCATAATGGTGAGTAACTACAACGTAACGGTAAGAAAACTATTATTTATATACAAATGGTGGGTAAATACAATACATATGATGGTCAAAGAATTCTTATCGCATAAATTAGATTACTTGATCATATAACAAGAGGTATATTTTTATAGGGATTTTCTAACCCGGGGATAACCATGGGATGTTTATATGTAATTTTGTTAGAGTAAAAGGGTTAGAAATAATGTAACACTGACACGAGCCATCCATTAATAGTCGGGGCAACTTCATAGAATAGTAACCAACTTTCAAAAGTATTTCAATTAGGTCACTTAACTTTAAAAAGTGTTCTAATTAGGTCACTCAACTTTCGTGTTTGATTAAATTAAAAGTTTTAACATGTTTTTTTAACCAATTTCTTTTCTGTTTCATATAGGAAATCTTTTTATCTTTTTTTTGAAGTTGACGTTGAGTGGCGTTGTGAATTTTATTTTTTATTTTTATATTTTAATATAATTAACGTTTTTTTAAAATTGTTTTTAAATTTAACTACATATATTGCAAATTCCGACACCCACATCTTATCATCCATTTCTTTCTTGACGTACTCAAAAATCGGTGAGACTCGATTTGAAGATTTAGTGACCCGATTTGGGAAAAATATGCATCAGTGACCTAATTGGAACACTTTTGAAAGTTGGTTACCATTCTATGAGATTTTCCCTTAATAGTCCAAAGCGTAACACTTGTGATAGTGATTGAAGTGTCTCAGCAGTCGATTTAAGCGACTATGGACATCTAGTTCACAGATTCTTGTGGTTTGTGAATGTGAACGGTATGAGATGTTATTTTCCATCCTTCAGCCTTTAAACGTAGATTTATCACATGCCTTTATGTGTCTTAATCACTAGACATTGACCTTGCACCATATGCTCATGTATTTCACCGGTTAACACTTTATGGCTTATCAAACCCAAATTAGTATGCACTCATTCAATACCACTGACCTATCTTTGTCTTGTAGATTAATCTAAATGAAAAATATTTCTTAAATGAAACTATCCATATCTATACTATATAATACATGAGTAAAGGAATCCTAAAAATTTAAGAGAACACAATGCATAAAACTTTGAAATTTTAGGGGTAATGTAGTCTTTTGGTCACCTCATGTAGTGTTAACATTATTTCTCTAAAAGATAATTACAAATATGACCCCTTAACTTCAATCAAGTTATGTAAAATTATAGAATAGGTACATGTAAAACCCTTATTTTAAACCGACTATCTTCATAATTTTTAAATAACTATAATTTTTTCACACGCTAATATTTTTTATAAAAAATTACACAATAAAAACGAGCATTTTATTCTTTTTAATTTGAGTATGGTATTGTCATAGTTTTTAAATTATAAAAAATTAACATGTCACGTGATTGTTAGTTACGTCATGAAAATAGTCAGGTCTAGCGGGTTCAGGTCATGGGTCAGAAGAGGTTAGGGTCGGAACGGATTGATATAAAAAAAAGGGTTAATTTGGTAAGGGTCGAGTCAAGTACAAATTGAAATAGGTCAAGTCAAAACGGGTTTTGGGTTATAATGGTATCGGGTCAAAACATGTTATTTAAATAATTTTTTTCTAAAATTACTTAACATTTCAGCTTTTCTTCTTGAATTTAACCACCGGTTACGCGTGTCTAGCGCCACGTAATGCCCCAAGCTTTGTAAGCGCTTAACCCAACACCTCACACGAGTAATCGGCTAAACCAATAAGCCCATTTAAACAAAATCATAATCCAATAAGTTCATTTAAAAACTTAATTGTTTAAACCCGGTTAGAAAAGACCATTTTACTTAAAACCCAACTTTTTTTTTCTTGCTCGTACCTTTGCTACACACGTACTGACACAAGTTACGCGTTTGATGCCCCGTTTGCGTGCGTACCTCGCCGCATCGCGCAATCACCCAGCTAGTCTGTTAAAAAAATTGAATTTCAAATAACATTTATTTACAGTTTTGTTTAAATGGGTTTACAAAACTTCTTCTATGTTTATAAAACTTCGCATTATATTTCTTCGTAAAACTCTCTTGATTCACTATATGATTGACTTATGGATTTAGCTTATATCATCTTCAATTTTTGGTATCAAATCTTCATTTAATCTTTGTTGTCATAATTATATTTGTTTGATGACTAAAAATGATTAATAAGTGTTTAGAGATATATATGTTGTTCATATAATATCACAAATAAACTAGTAATATTTCAGGTCACAATTGCTTAATCAGTTATTATCAAAACCGTTAAATTTAATTAAAATTGTAACCACTGTTTTCGTAATAAAAAAGAAACTTCTTAATTCAATTTATAAACCAATGATTGCTTAATTTAGAGAAAAGAGACTTCTTAATTCAATTTATAAACCAATGATTGCATAATTTAAAGAGTTAGAAACAGATAAGGCTGAGGGGTGTGGGGGCTTTAGTGGGGGGCTCCAACCAATAATATTATGACGTGTGGCAGAGAGAGAACCTGGATAAGGGGGTGTTGGAGCCCCTGGCCCTGGTGTGGAGGGGCTCCAGCAGGGGCTCCAGCGATTTTTTTTTTTATTTTTTATAAATATATTCAAACAATGTTTTATTAAAAAAACTCATAAATTATTAAAAAAAACACACATTAATAAAAAAAACACATTAATATCTAAAAATAAAATAAAAATTAAAGTATTAAAAAAAACATTATTCTTATTATTCGGCTTGGTCTTCTTCGATCAACCTCTTTCGGATACGTTCCTTTTACTTTTCCATTAGCATTTGATCGACCGGATTTAGGTTACTGAAGTCTCTAGTAAGGAAGTCCAAATCTCTCATTCGACTTTTTTCCTTTTTGTCATTAGAGACCACCTCCATGGTTTTGTTGAATTTATTGAGGGATTCAACAAGATTGGCGATGTTTACGGCTTCCCCCTCAGCCGGTTTTTTCCCCTTGGCGTCCCTTCCCAATGGCCGCCTCCTCGGCGGTGAAGACGTTTCCTCCTCCGCAATGATTAGGTCGAATCCAACGCGGCAATCCGACCCGGTTGAAGTGCTATACGCTCCAGACGAACTAGTTTTAGTCCGTTTCGGCCGTACTTCCGCATCAACGTCCGGCGCCACCAGCTCAACCCACTTGGAACACCTTTTCAACCTCTCTCACAACTTTAAATCGTCCCACGTCTTCACCATCCCATACCTCCGCAAACACTCCTGCTTCCACTCTTCGACCGTGAAATTGTAAACCGCCAAATCATCACTGCCACTTGGTCTCATACGACCGCTGTTCCTGTTGAAAAGATTAGTAAACAAGCCGACAAATTTTCTGATTTCGGACCACCGACCCGAAATCATATCGGCGTTCCGCTCTGTACTCCCAACGAGCGTATAGAACGTCTCCCTAACCTTTGTCCAAAAAATCTTGCTCTTTTGGTAGTCGGCTGCAAAATGAATAAATAAATTAGATTTCCATTTAACTTTTTTATTTAACTTTTTTATTAAAAATCATTTTTAAAAACGTTAAAACAATTACCGCAACGCCGATCCTCATAAATGACTATCCAAGCCCGACACAAGGCTTCCTTCTCATCTGATGACCACGGAGTGGTTTTCCGTTTCGTCCTCGGAATCGAAGCCGGTCCCGACCCGTCCGTTGCAAGTTGTTTTTTCCGGTGGGCGCGTCTTTTTGGTCCCGTAGCTTCACCGTGTGATTCTTGTGTCTCCGGAACAACAAAGTTAGGAGACGGTTGTGTGTTGGATGGTTGAAAGTCGGATGATTCTTGCGGCTCCAAATAAAACATCGGTTGGTGCGGTGACGACCATAAATCGTCGTCAATATAATCTGAATCAAGGTTTGGGTATCAATTTCCAGCCATTTTTTTTAAAAAAAGTTGGGAAGATAAGTTGATTTTGGGTGAAGGTTTGAAGTTGTGGTGATTGATATGGGTGAAATGGGGTATTATATAGGGAAAAAACGTTTTTTTTTAATTAAATAAGAGCCCAACGGCTCTTTGTATAAAACCAACGGCTCTTTTCATCAAAACCAAGACCACTTTACTCTCTCTTCTGCCGCTAACAGGCTCACGCCTGCATGTTTTTTCGCGCTAGCGCCCCGTTAGCGCCCCCGCTAGCGCCCCGGTGGTGTGGTGTTAGCGCCTGGGGGCGCGAGCGGAGGGACTCTAGCGCCCCCGTTGAAGCCCCACACCCCTCAGCCTAATTTACAATCATATACATGGGGGGGGGGGGCGCTAATACGGAGAGATTATTTAATTTACCTAGACTACTGTTTTCTACGTTTTATGTTTGTTAAAATAACTCTTAATATATCATTAATTATGATAATGTTATTATTGTTGTAATCACTGATTAAGAATAATTTAACGGTTGAGATCTATTGCCGGATCTGTGCAATGTAGCAAGGAACACAAACATTTGTAGTTACGTAATTTATTAATTCTTTTTTAATTTAAAAAAACTATAGAGAAGCTAGTTTAAAAGCTACAGTATGTTTAAAATGATTGTAACATATGTTTTAATAGTTGTAATTACTTAAATTCTTAAAATCATGTTAAATTATTTTTTTATCTTTTTTATATGTAGCATATATAGTGTTATGATCAAATACAAGAACGCTTAATGTAAGAAGAATACAAATAATTTGAATAACTATGCTAACATTGGATTAATTGTTCTTACTCTACAACTTTTGAATTGGAACAATTACTATTACTCTACTTCATGCTAACACCGGAGTAATTGTTATTGCTCTACAATTTTTAAATTTGAGCAATTATTGTTACTCTAAATCATTTTTTAGTGTAATTAATCTAGTTTAAAGCTGCTAATGAGCTGGTGGTGGAGAGGTAAGGAACAGACTTGGTGTTTCATGTGATCCATGTTCGAATCCTGCCTCCTCATTTAGTTGTGGTGGCACGGGGTGATTATAGGAAACTATGTAAGTTGGTGGCACTCACTAGTTGGATCCTTGAACTTAAAGGATTTTACATCACCGTACTGTCGTGCCTTCGGACGAGTGTTCATGGGAGTTGACCTTATGTAAGGGTTTTCATATGGTCGAAAGGCTAGTGTATCCCAATGTGGTAAAGTTTTCCGATAGCTCATTTGAAAGATTCATTGGCGGTTAAAAAAAATCATGTTCAAAAATATTGAGTAATAATAATTACCTTAGTTATTTATATATTTTGTGGATTAATTTCATGTTGTAGATAAAAAATATATGTGTATTTTTTATAAATTCGAATTCAAATTCTAACAGTCGGTTCGTACAGAAATCATTCGACTTGTAGTTCTGTATTTTTGTTACATAGGGGATCTTAACCGAACCTAAAGATTGAGGGTTCAAGCATGATTTCTGGTTCTCCCAATTAGTGATGATTTGTAGTCAAAAATGGTTTGAATGTTAGCAGAATTCCAACTCCTTCGACCACGTTCAAGATGAAAAATATCATCTGATCGCCTGCAATCAAATACACAATTATATCAAATCAAATGTACAAGGAATAAGACATCACTTGAATAAGTTGTGATTGCTTTCAACTTGTTTCACCCGTTCTTTATTTAATTATAAATATTTTAGGCTAAACCGTTTGCACTAAAAACAAAATTAACCGAAACAACTCATTTGCATAAAATTGAAATCTAGTGAAAGCATATACCAGGAAGAAATGCGGCATTTTGTCTCTTTTGAGACCATGATAAACTACATAAAGAGAAAAAATAATATGCAACATGATATGAAACACTAAAAAAAAGTACAAATAATTAACAAACGAGTACTCACAGTGCACCTCCACATGCAGGACCAATTGCTTGAAAAATTGACATCATAGTCATGGCGATACCATTAGCCGCACCTCTTTGATGTTGATCCTGATATTCATGTACATTTGCATCAATATAAAAGCTAACGTATGTGCCTTCTAAAACACTTTTGAAAGATAAAACTAAAAAAATATAGTAAGTATGAACATTACCACGGCTTTATTTTGCAGTATGAAGGTCCCGGTTATTCTTGACACCTGGTTAAGTTCAAAAACTAAATTAGGATGCTTAAAATAGTTTGGTAGAACTGCATACAAATTTTTACCATTTTGTGAATTTGGTATGTCTAATATACACGGGAGTGTTCCAACAAAAATCACATTAACTTAGAAAATTCATGAAAACCACTTTTAAACAATACTATTATTTTAGTTTTATCTTCATTCTTTTTATATATTATTAATGTTTGCCAAAAACAAAATTGAACTAAAAAAAATAAGTAGCTCATGAAGTAAATATATGTATCTCATATAAGGTAAATATATGTAGATTACGAGCTACATATTTATTTTCGCGAGCTACATATTTATTTTTTATTTCTTTTTTTGATTTTGTCAAAGATTAACAACATATAGAAATAATGAAAAAAAATAAAAATTAAAACTTAATTATCTTAAAAATAGTTTTCACGAGTTCTAACTATCTTAGTGATTTTTATCTAAACCATCTCATATATAAGTGTATGTGTGCGCGTGCGACGATAGTACCTCCTATTCTTACCAATCACTATTAACGCGCTCATATCTTAAATTAAGTGAAAAATAGCATTTAATGAAGTAAAAGATAGATAATCACTATAAAACTTACTGATAAGATGTTCTTCACTATCGATGCACAACCTAACGTAAAGGAGAGCGTGAAGCCAGATAACATCGCTATGTATGGATAACTTGTGAGTAGAAGTATAGTCAAAACCTACACAACAAAAAATAGTCATACACTTGACCTAAAATCCAAAATACGACAAGTAAGAACACCCTAGACGTGTCCATAAACTGTCATATCAATGCCACATCATGTTTCAAACTTCTCTCAAAAACCTTTATTTTTTTCACAACACCAAACATCCATAAACCCCATTAAAAATTATTAAAACTATACATATATATATATATGTGCACACACACATACACACACATATATAATATGTGTGATGTGTGTGTGTGAGAGAGAGAGAGAGGGGGGGGATGGGGTCACCACTCCCGTCCGTGGACATGTTTGCATGCACAAACCCCACTTGCTGGACCACAACGTGGAAGTTTGTTGTGTTGCCACATGGGACGGACAACACCCGCAAACCTTGCGTTGTGGACGCTTTAACTTAGTCTAATTTGTATGAATATATTTATTCTTCTTTGGAAATGTATATAATGAAATTAAAAACTATCTTAAACAAAGAAGAATCTGCATTATAAATACAGAAAAACAAAATGATAATTAAAATTTTGTTAAACACAAAGTAAAAACGAAGAAAAATGGTAAAAATAATAAACTGCTTACTCCTGAGATGCGAGCTACCATAATGGGCCCACAAATCCTCTCTGCAACCGGATACAATGGAGTTTGAAATAGAAGAAGGCCCACCCCTACAACAAGTTATGAGTCAATAGCTGCGTTTAATAATTAGCATTTTAATTTGATAAAACATAAGTTATCACCCGTAACAGCTAAAACTGTGCCAACATCCTTAGTAGTGTAGTTGAGTCCGCCCAAGCTCTTAGGGCTCGCAGCCCATAGTGAGAAAATCTGAGAAAAATAAAAAAAGTAAAAAAATCAACTCCATTGTAACTGGTGAGCTTGTGTGAAGTGTGTTGGCTCAATTGTTGTTTGGCCTAAGTGTAAAGTCCAGCCTAAAAATTATTAGGGTTTTATTATATTTGGTAATGTCTTGGCTAGGAAATTGGTTAGTCTATATAAGCCGAGTTATGGTTAGACATTATAACGTGAAGTTGGTGCAACCAAGTTGGGGTTCATCAAGAGTCAAACCGAGTTAGGGTTTGAGGGTTTGTAATCAGTTTTTTGAGTGAGATTTTCTGATTAGTATAAACGAGAGTTATTCGTTTACTTCATGCTTGATTATCGATCCGGGACTTGAATTAGTATCAAAGCCAAGTTCAAGAAATCGATAATCGGTAAGCGGCGAACGGTGGCTTAAGGAGGAGCTATCAATCTGCGCGTATCGAAACCAAGTTGGGTTTCCGAATAGGGGTCAATTTGTTACAGCAGGTCAGTCAAACCGTGTCGGCGTTCTTTGTTGTCCTGCTGCAAAATAGAAAGCAGGTGGAATTCGTTCTGCTTGTGTCAGTTTCTTGTTTTTCGATAAACAAGAAAAGAAATTCTTGAATTGAGTAATTGCCACATACCTTGTTTTAGTTGTTGAAATTCTCTGTTATGAATGGTTGGTGGTCAAAAAAAAGTAAAGAAAGAAGTTTGATTTTCTTTTATACAACGAATTCAAGATATAGCTATGCAGGTGCTTGCTTTGGTTATAAGGAATACGAGAAAAGAATTTAAACAAAGTTTGGTTTAAATTGTTTTGCTTAAACAAGTTGATTTATCCACTCTTGCGGGATATTTTTACGAGTTGAACGAGTGGGTTCAATTCAGAGTTATTATTTTATTGGGTTAAACGAGTTAGGTTTTAACCAAGTTTGATTTATTTTTGTGAGAAAGTTGGTTTGGTTCTGAAAAGTTGTTCGGGACTGATTGGTTTGTATTTGTTTCAAAGAAGTGGAGCAAAGGGGTTCGACGTCAATGGCAAATGACGAAGAAAGACCGGTAATCCAACCCAAAGCGAGTGGGGGGATATCGCTACAGGTTCCAAAGTTGAATGGAACTAATTACATCACATGGGCGATTGTGGTGGAAGCGATCTTGGATGATCAGGACCTATGGGAAGTCGTTCAACTAGAAGAGGGTACGGTTATTGATGAGAAGAAGAATAAAACGGTAAGATCGTTTTTGTTTCAGGTGGTGGATGGTGACATTCTTCTTCAGATTTCTCAATACAAGAATGCCCAGGATATATGGATGGCTTTGAAAGCACGGTATGTTGGGGCCGAGCAAGTTCAAAAGGCTCGACTGTTAACGTTGAAAAGTGAATTTGAGAAACTCAAGATGGTAGAAAACGAGACTGTTGACGAGTTTGCAGGAAAAATTACAAGTATGGTTTCAAAGGCAACGAGTCTAGGTCACATATTCGAGCAAGATGTCTTAGTGAAGAAGTTATTGGACGCGGTTCCAGATAAATATTTCCAACTCGTAGCCTCAATCGAGCAAAGTGTTAATCTTGATAGTTTGATGTTTGAAGATGCTGTTGGAAGACTTATTTGAGGAACGTCTACGAGGGAGAGAGCGCGCTTCAAATTCACAAGGTCAGTTACTTTTAATCGATCGGAAAGTAGTTACAAAGGAAAGTCGTATGATCAATCTGGTAGCCAAGGTCAGGATTGGCCGAGTTCACAGGGGTGTGGAAGACGCCGTGAAACCGGAGGTCAAGACCGAGACGATGAGGACCAAGATGGTTGCGAAAACCGAGGTGGTCAAGATCGTGGGTCAAGTCATAAGGGACAAAGAAGAACCAATGATCGTCAAAGGGGAAGAAAGGATAGATCGCAGGTTCAGTGTTACCGTTGTGATGAGTTAGGTCACTTTGCGGCTATGTGCCCGGAACGTATGAAGAAAAAGGAAGAATCCAATTTGAACAAAGTTGATGATTTTCATCCATCTTTTTTTATGAATAAAGGTGATCAAAAGACAATTTTACTGAATGAAGACGGTGTGATTCCAAAGCGTTTTGAAACCGAGCCGACGGAGAAAGATGTTTGATATCTCGACAACGCAGCATCGAATCACGTGACGGGTAATAAAGCATACTTTTATGAATTGAATGAACAAGAAACGGGAATGGTGAAGTTCGGAGATGAATCTTGCATTGATATTCGGGGAAAATGGTCGGTCTTAATTGATGGGAAAACGGGGGAGCAGCGCCTGTTGACCGATGTCTACTACATCCCGAGCTTACAGTGCAATATCATAAGTCTTGGTCAAGCAAAGGAAGGTGGATGCAAGATTCACATGAAACACGATTTGCTAACCATTAAAGGTGATACAGGTAAGGTTTTGATGAAGGTGGCGGGACCGATTGTACAAGATTAGTCTCAAGATAGCAAGTCCCGGTAAACGAGCTATCATTGGAATGAAGAATTTTGCATGTAGGGATCTTCAAAGTGTTGGAGTGAAAGAAGACAAGCCGTTTACTTCGTGCTTGATTATCTATCCGGGACTTCAAAGTGGAATCAGACTTCTAATAGTATTCAAAGTTTCAAACATTTGCAATGAGTTCTTAGTTTGCAGAGTTATCACTTTCCAAGCCATGGTACTTAGCGGTTCATCACGAATTAAAATTGTTTTGTTTTTTAAACTCCGAATGAATAATAAAGTCTACCTCAGCATAAGCCATGTTATGAAGAGAGAAAACACAATAGACAATTATAGAAGACATTAATGGCCAGTTCTTGAAAAGGCTAATCAAACTAGAATCTTCTTTCTCATCTGATTTTTCCTCGGAAGCAGACTCCAGCTCACTTTGTTTATGAAAGTGTAAAGTTTCCTGCAGGTTTAAAATAAAGAGAGACATAAATAAAGTATGGTATATGCAATATTTTCTATAGGATGCGCTTCAGTAATATTTAATTGTATTTGCTATTTCTAGGAGTATTAAACAGTACCAAAAAAGAATGAGAATGTACTAGTTAAAATGTCAAAAATGATGTTTCAAGTCAATTATATCCTGGTTGGTAAAATGTCAAAACCCAAGTATGATCTTATGACATGTTAATCTACAGTTTTTGGTTAATCCATAGTTATTCAGGTATTACCAAACAAACTAATATTTCATTAGCAGCTCATATGCCATAACTTCAGTTCTACTTACTTTTTTCTTCATAGGAAATGGAGACTTAAATTAGTATTTAACTCAAAATGAAGAACAAATATCATGTTAAGATGCATCCTAAGTAAAAACCAAGGAAAAGTTGATGCATAAAACTGTACCGGAAGCCAAATTACAATGATGGTCACAAAAAATGCGAAAGTGGAGATGCAAAGGCAAGGCAATGCGTATGGAAATCTGCATCGCAAATCGTATTTGTGTCACTCAAATCTGAACTTTCATAGCTATAACAATAATTGCGGTTGCAAACACCATCATCACTATCTACAATTAAAGAAGTTAAGAAGGGGTAAACTACCTCCCAAATAGAGAATCTGAAGATACTAGACTTGGAAATTTCTCTGCAGGCTGAATATCAAAACAAGCACAAAAATTAAAAACACAAGTAAAAGAGAAAAATGAATAAAGCAGCAAAATGTTCACCTTTTTTCCCAATCAGTGTCACCATGAATGCATTCTTTCATTACAATTTAAGTTGTAATTATTTTCTGATCGATAACTTACATTAATTAGTTTGTTTCATTTAGATAACTCATAACTATCAAGTAAGGATTGCTCTAAACAGAGGGTAAAATGAAAAGGCTTTATTTGATTACTTACTCATTTAGAAAATACTATTCTTTTCATCAGATTTCAAGATCTTGTATGTAGATCACATATATAAATAATGAATATCGCCTATTAAGATACATTTGGAGGTATTAACCTGTGCAAGGAAGCCTCCCAACGCCGGACCAATGATCAGTCCTATCCCCCATGATGTACTAATCTGAAATATATCACTCAGTTTATAAAGGTTCCATGTATGAAAAATATGAAATGGGTTGTAATAAACAATAAATATTTTAAAAAGAAACAACTTGAAGCTGATGTCATTGGAAATTATAGAAAAGAGAAGTGCAAGGTTGCTTACAGATGACAATGCTAAAGCTTGATGTTCCTCACGGAAAAGTTCACACGCATACGCCTGTTAAACAGCAGAAATGTTGAAATTAATAAACAAAATCTAAAATCAGTATTGAGATGTAAGAAAAGGATCACCTTTACAGTTCCAAGTAGCCCATTCAAAAAGCCAAGAAAAAACCTTGTAATGATAGCCATCCAATAGTTGCCACTAAAACCGAAAAGTGTGTTGAAAATAACCCTGAAGATGATAAATATGAACAGCTTATATATTATGAAACATAGTGGCCAAAATAATAACTGCGGAAGTAGTTACGAACACTGATGAAGTGCCCAAAAGAATAACCGGTTTTCGACCATATCGATCAGCAACCACTCCCCATAAGACAGCTGTCAGTCCCCTTCCAATCATATAGGCAGACCCTTGATAAAATTAAGCATCATATATGAGATACGCTTTCAATAGACGATCAATCAACGTTTTCCTTACCTACATAGCCTGCATAGTAACTAATGTCCTCCTCTTTCTCCGCAATGTTGAAATCCCTTATCTACATGATGCAGTAGAATCAATATATATATAGGGAAAATGAAAAACAAATTAAGCAAATGCAGAAGTGAACATACATACTTACCATGAAATAAAGAAACGGGAAAAGGGATGATATCGGCAGTGCTGAGAAGAATAACGGAAACACACCTCGATCAGGCATGTAACATATATATATCAAGATAAATTTAGTAGAATATATAGAGTTGCTGCTTACTAACGGAGAGCGCCATAATCCATATACAAAACACTTCCTTTATCGGTAACCCGGTTTGCAGCTGTTTCTTCTGATCAACGATGCATCCAGGACAATCTTTGTAGTATACTTTGTCCAAAAGTGGTTTCTTAAACTCACTGTCACCCATGTTTTTTGAACCACTAACACAACTGCAAATACAAACCCAAACTCACTTCTAAAAGCCTACAAATTTATTGTTCCAAATGCTCAGTTATTAAGTAATCAACTTAAAAAGAACGCTTTCTACAGCTGCTTTGTGAGATAGTGGAGAATCAAATTATACATTTATACCCTATTGTCAGCTTTAAATGATTCTGTTTATGTACACATGTGCATTAAGGGTTTATTAATTAAATATAGACAGGTGAGAATGGAGTTTTTTTTTTTTTTTTCAAAATTGGTGCCAAGCACATGCCTTTCATTTTGGTACTACAATTTTTTTATGCTTATACAAATGGTATTTTCCGGATCTTAAACCCCTATTTTTTTTTTTATTTGTTAAAACAACATTTAGAATCATCGTCAATACATCTTAACCATCCATACTGATTTTAACGTTCTAGGCCTTACTCACCTTACACCATCATCAAGAAAGAAACCCACACCATTGTAGAAAAACCCCCTTGAGTCAGGTTTCGAAATGATGCCAAGTTTTAATCATCACCACCATGCAATTAGACCAAAATGCCAACTGCCAAACCCTGGTTTTGTTACGTTAAACTGCTTCCACGTGTCAGACCACACCACACAGAACTAAGGAAAATGCTCACTTTCTATCCTTTCTTCATTAGCTTTCAATGGTGTTCATTCCTTTATTTTTCCATAATCGTTTTTACTTTTCTCTATGCTTTTCCTTTATGTAAAGCATGATTGGCATCATAAAAAGAAGATGCCGATTCCATATCAATTAAATACATAAAAACTTAAAATAAAAACCCAGGTCGATAGAGCCAACCTCAGATCACGGAATGAATAAAAATGTGTCACCCCGTGACCCTACTGCTTGAATCTCGATCCAAACCTTAGTGCCAATATCGGGATATCGCTCACATCTATAACCAATACACTAAGTATGTGGTTCAATCACTTGCATTCGTTATTTGGGGAGTCTATATGCACAAATTTCACTATGAGATTCTGACTGACTTAATCTGCATCATTAACCTTAAACGGTTGTACGTACTCTCATGTTTTGATTAGCTTACTCTTCTAAGAATTCGTGTACTTGCATCATTTTTTCGTAATATCCTAGCTATTGGGATCCGGTACCTGCAACTTTATCAAAAAAAAAGTATTAGATTGTCACACCCCAACCTACGTCGAAAATGTCGGGGCATGAGCCGATTGTTTACAGCTCAAAGGTACTATCATAAATAAAATGACAATATTTATTAAGTTAATTATTTCAAATAAAGTGCACAAACATTTATAACACAAACGAATATTCCAAAACAAATAAATTATTCCAAACATAGTAGAATTAATAATAGTCTTCATTGTTTCCCTAAGGATTTTTCTAGACGTCTTTCACGTCAAACTTCAAGTCAACTGAAAACCTACATATGCGTAGAAAATAGATAGAGTTTGTCAATACTAGATTGAGTGAGATCATCACCAGTTTGCATGAAAGGATAATAATATAAAGAAATAAGCAAAACGAAATAAATGTGGTAATAAACAATCAAACCATAAACAAATAGTGTGTCAATTAACCATGCCTCACGAACACGGGGCTATGGCTACTATGACTGCGTATAACTGTGTTTGTCAGTTTACCATCGCTAAGCGAATCGGGCTTTGGTTACTAAGACAGCGTATAATCATACTGACATGCTAGACTTCTGATGGACCTCTCCGAAAATGATAGAATATAAACACATAAGCACGTAACAAATAACATTTGATCAAAATACACACAATCATTCGTTTGTTAGTTTTGTATAGATATGTGGTATGAAAATATGAATTAGATATTAGTACTAGTACGCATATGTCTCCAAAACTTATGACAACAGTAAAATAGAGGGGAATGATAAAACTCACCTTAATTCTTAGGCAAACGAATAAAAATAACAATAAACGATTAAGAATTAAACGGATTGTCTTCTAATGTGTCGAATGAGATAAACCAACTTAACCTGAAACTTTGAGATAAATAAGTATGAGTAAAACCAAACTCAGCTTTAAATGATTCTGTTTATGTACACATGTGCATTAAGGGTTTATTAATTAAATATAGACAGGTGAGAATGGAGTTTTTTTTTTTTTTCAAAATTGGTGCCAAGCACATGCCTTTCATTTTGGTACTACAATTTTTTTATGCTTATACAAATGGTATTTTCCGGATCTTAAACCCCGATTTTTTTTTATTTGTTAAAACAACATTTAGAATCATCGTCAATACATCTTAACCATCCATACTGATTTTAACGTTCTAGGCCTTACTCACCTTACACCATCATCAAGAAAGAAACCCACACCATTGTAGAAAAACCCCCTTGAGTCAGGTTTCGAAATGATGCCAAGTTTTAATCATCACCACCATGCAATTAGACCAAAATGCCAACTGCCAAACCCTGGTTTTGTTACGTTAAACTGCTTCCACGTGTCAGACCACACCACACAGAACTAAGGAAAATGCTCACTTTCTATCCTTTCTTTATTAGCTTTCAATGGTGTTCATTCCTTTATTTTTCCATAATCGTTTTTACTTTTCTCTATGCTTTTCCTTTATGTAAAGCATGATTGGCATCATAAAAAGAAGATGCCGATTCCATATCAATTAAATACATAAAAACTTAAAATAAAAACCCAGGTCGATAGAGCCAACCTCAGATCACGGAATGAATAAAAATGTGTCACCCCGTGACCCTACTGCTTGAATCTCGATCCAAACCTTAGTGCCAATATCGGGATATCGCTCACATCTATAACCAATACACTAAGTATGTGGTTCAATCACTTGCATTCGTTATTTGGGGAGTCTATATGCACAAATTTCACTATGAGATTCTGACTGACTTAATCTGCATCATTAACCTTAAACGGTTGTACGTACTCTCATGTTTTGATTAGCTTACTCTTCTAAGAATTCGTGTACTTGCATCATTTTTTCGTAATATCCTAGCTATTGGGATCCGGTACCTGCAACTTTATCAAAAAAAAAGTATTAGATTGTCACACCCCAACCTACGTCGAAAATGTCGGGGCATGAGCCGATTGTTTACAGCTCAAAGGTACTATCATAAATAAAATGACAATATTTATTAAGTTAATTATTTCAAATAAAGTGCACAAACATTTATAACACAAACGAATATTCCAAAACAAATAAATTATTCCAAACATAGTAGAATTAATAATAGTCTTCATTGTTTCCCTAAGGATTTTTCTAGACGTCTTTCACGTCAAACTTCAAGTCAACTGAAAACCTACATATGCGTAGAAAATAGATAGAGTTTGTCAATACTAGATTGAGTGAGATCATCACCAGTTTGCATGAAAGGATAATAATATAAAGAAATAAGCAAAACGAAATAAATGTGGTAATAAACAATCAAACCATAAACAAATAGTGTGTCAATTAACCATGCCTCACGAACACGGGGCTATGGCTACTATGACTGCGTATAACTGTGTTTGTCAGTTTACCATCGCTAAGCGAATCGGGCTTTGGTTACTAAGACAGCGTATAATCATACTGACATGCTAGACTTCTGATGGACCTCTCCGAAAATGATAGAATATAAACACATAAGCACGTAACAAATAACATTTAATCAAAATACACACAATCATTCGTTTGTTAGTTTTGTATAGATATGTGGTATGAAAATATGAATTAGATATTAGTACTAGTACGCATATGTCTCCAAAACTTATGACAACAGTAAAATGGAGGGGAATGATAAAACTCACCTTAATTCTTAGGCAAACGAATAAAAATAACAATAAACGATTAAGAATTAAACGGATTGTCTTCTAATGTGTCGAATGAAATAAACCAACTTAACCTGAAACTTTGAGATAAATAAATATGAGTAAAACCAAACTCATTGCCGCTGGAATCATTCCAAAAGGATGTATAGAACTCCGGTTATATTAAATTAAATGTTTAAGCAAGCTGGTACTGACCAGAATCTGAACAGCAAGTCCGAAGTCGGGTTTTGGTCAGTAGTCTTAAAATATTGTTATGAAAATAAAAGTCTTCTGGACCGAGTGTTGGTTTCGACCAGAAGCATGAGAAACTGATTAGTCAAACTTGTTGACCAAAATGCCCTTAAACGGTTTTTAATCGATTTGACCGGTCAACATCCTTCAATCTCAGAAATTGATTGAAGGTTATTGACTATGGAATATATACGACCGATTTATAACTCACAACTTACCCGGGAAGTGTATGAATCAACCGAAAATTGAAGTCAAAGGTTGTTGCAAAGGTAAAGTCAAACACCGAAGCTTGTATCTTCAAGTAAAATGGCCAAAACGAAGAAGATAATGAAGGACAGAAGTGGGTGACGGCTGGGAATGCTAGAATTAGGGTTTAGGGAAATTTTGGCAAAAGAAATAAGTCATCATCATCATCATCATCATCATCATCATCATCGTACTCAGTATATCCCACCAATAGCAAAGCTATGGTAGGGTCTGAGGAGGGTAAGATGTAGACAGCCTTACCTCTACCCTATAAGGATAGAGAGGCTGCTTTCGGTGAGACCCCCGGCTCAATAGTAGTATTGCATCAAGCCTTGGACAAAAGAAGTACTGTTTATAAAGAATACACAAAAACGAACCAAATATAGCTAGTTTACTCGTTTAAGAAACTGAATCAAGTTTTAATGACCAAATCAAATGAGAATGCAGCCAAAATTTGTTCTTGAGAAAGGGGTAATGCATGTGGACAAGTACTTAGTCTATATTAATTTTCTTGGGGCTTAAATCACGTGATATGGTCCAAAATTAAACGATTTTGTGACAAAAACGAACTAGGAAAGCAGATAAGCAAAACAAACTGTGCAGATATGCCAAGGTAGTGCGTGACCATGGGGAGCCATGGCTGTCGCGCGGCGCCCAGGCCTCAAGGGTATTTGTTTGTTGTTTTGACAGTTTAGGTCCTTGTGATTTCTAAAATAGCTAATTCTTGATTATTTTAAAGTTTAAACAAGAAATGAACAACTTGAAAACATAAGGGGTATGAAATGAAAAATACATTAAGGAATACTTATAAATGTTTGATTTAATTAACAATAAGGATCCGAATAATGTTCCCGAATCGGGTTAAATACAAACGAATATGAATATGAAAATTTCGAGATGTTACATTGATCTTGTTGAAGATTTATTATGTTCATACCCCTTCAGAACACTCTAACTCTTTTGACCTGCTTAAACATCTTTCATATATGAGCAATCGATTTATTTATAATTTGGTTCGTGATCAAAGATCTATTAATTAGCAACAGATTTATTAATTAGCAACAGTTCATTTGTTTCTTCCTTTAAGAATCTGCTTAACTATAGGAAACTTGCCTAGTTAAATGCTATAATCCTACTTTAATTTGTATATGTGATTGTTAGATATGTAATATTGACTATCTTCACATTCTTTATGATCTACGAATGGTCTCAGTTTTTATATAACGTAACTTGAATTATGAGATGATATTTCTTGAACATAGGGAGAATGTGATAACGCCTACTATCGGATTTAACAATTTTACGGAAAACGTGATAATTTCATTTACATTATGTTGCTACAACGGGTATAGCGACAATGAAGATATGGTGGTCCAAGAGTATGGTACTAACAGAGCTTCCTAACCTACTAGGATCAAAGAAAACAACCAAATAGTCTCACCGCAGGAGGGGGTCTCATGCGATAAGCCTCCTGCGTAAGAATCAGTAACATGATACGATTTAGAGGTGATAATAGAGTAAGAATGAAGAGAGAGTAGAGAGAATGGGATGAGAGTGAACGAATGTACCATTTTGTGAAGTTCTCCTTTTATAGGCAATACAGAAGCTTCTTTTGGGAAGCTTAAGCTTATTAAGAGGAAAGGGTGAACTCCTCTTTCAGCATGTACAGATAAGTCATACTACTTTGGTGTAACTTGTTGTCCACTTTTGACTTGTAATGTCGGCATATATGCTTTATGGCAGATTTTAACTTTATGTCAAATCAGAGGTGACTTCTCATAGATTCATGGTAGCGAGGAGCTTCTCTAGTCAACCTAGAAGCTTTGGTGTTGAAGCTCCAAGCTTCCCATCATAGCAGTTAGTGTTTGCTGCTTCTTAGCTTCTAGGCTTCCCTGGTCTACGGATGGGTAAGGGTACCCACATCATCAGTCCCCCAGTAAGAAATATTTTGATTGTAATGATGAATGCTTGCGACTTAACTCATTTTCTTCCTTATGTTCCCCTGAGTGTTTAATGCTTTTGGACTCAGTAGCGTGCCTCCTCATAGACCAATGCATATATATATATATTTGCTATTTTGGGCTTGTTTATTGAAGCCCAAAAGCTAGAAAGTGTTTTTCTATCGGGTGGTCTGGGAGCTAGTAGCTTGTCGTCCGAAGCTTTTGCGTTTGAAGCTTGGGATTAGAAGCTAGGAGCTTCTCATACTGACCTTTCGTTTGTTATACTTATTTTATTCTGGTGGATGCTTCTGCAGTAACTGACTGATTTGACAGTTACTGCTGGAGCTCATTATTCCCCTAAGATAAGAACTGGCTCCTACTTTCAATCTCAGCCTTCCACCTTCCCCTAATTTTTGGGGATTTGAAATTCAAAAACCCCTTTATGTATCCCTAAAGAACCGTCATTTTGTAACTACTTCATCTTTTTTCGTGATTAAACGGGGTAATTCATAGTTCTCCGGCAATTCCCTGCCCCCCTCCCTTTTTAAGAGGTACATCTTCCTTTGCTAGTCTATTTTTTATTGTGGGTTCAAAGGCGGATACGGCTGTTCAATTCACTTAACTTTCCAAGGCGGAGCTTGATTGCTTTTACCTAGAGTTTGGTCTTGGTCCTGAGTTTGAACCAAAATTGCTTAAACCTTCACCCTAGTTACTAGTTGTCCTACCGGTAAGATTACTCTTTACACTCGTTATTTTGATCAATCAAATCTTCGGTTTGCTTTTTCCAAGTTCTTTTTCAATGTTTTAGAATACCATAACGTTAGCCTTGGCCAATTGGCTCTCGTTGGTGTCACTAGGATTCTTTATTTTGAGATTGTTTTTCATAGTATTGGTTATGTACCTACCTTACTTATGTATCGAAGGTTTTTTAACTTGCAAAAAATGGAAACTGCTTTATTGTTGGGAATACCCATTTTGAAACTGGTCTGATTTTAAGTATTGTTGGTCTTACTTCTACTTGGAATGATAAGTTTTTCTTTGTGTCACCCTCTATTTTACCTTTCTCCCCTGTTGGCGTAAACACGAGCTTGCCTTGAACACCCCCCGGAGCCTAAGTTTGAGGACCTCGATCTGGTGTTCCTGAAGAAGCTTCAAGCTATTTGTTTTAAACTTCAAAACTTCCTTGAGGAATTTCTTGTGTACTTGGGTCTTAGTACCAAGTGGCCTAACCCTCACACAGAACTCAAGTTTTATGTGATGGGAAGGGTATGTCCTTTTTTATTGTGGCTTTTCTTAGATTGATCTTTCCTAACCTTAAACCCTCTTTGTATATTTTGCGGCGATGAGTGCTTTGGAATATATGGATCTTGAGGAGTTGTCCTCTGCTAGCTTCGTGTCTGCTGAAGTTGGTTTTGGTCTGCTTAATTGTAACACCCCAAGTTTTAGCGGAATTTGCCCAGGTGATACGTACAGATTGCTATAAATGTGAAAAAATAATTACGACATTTCACTAAATCACAAGTAAACAATTTGACATAAATCAAATAACAATACAAGAAATTTGTATTTTCAATATATGTTTCTAATAACCTAAAGCTCCAACTATCTAATCTTCGATCATCAAATTTAACTTCAACCTACAGCATGTTTAAAATAATATACTTTGTCAACAATAATGTGTGTGAGAAATAATAAAGTTTTGCATATGTAAATAGTATAAAATTTACAAGTCAAGATGTATAGTTTCAATCATAAAGCAAAAAAGAAAATAAATGCATGATATTCCTGTTCACTTGACATCTGCCAAATCTACTAAGGAACCCCGTCACCAACCTACTATAATTATTAGATGAGAACCACCATGCATTCCAACATAAGTTGAAGAAGTAGGCGGCTGTAACACATCGGCTTAAGTGAAAACACCCGAGTGTGACGTAAAGATTGTTTAAACACACATGACCTAATATGTGACAATAATGTCATTCATTTATTTAAAATCTCAGGTACACAAGTTTAAAGCAAGGAAATACATTCAAATAAAGGAAAACAACTTAGAATTAGTATAATCATCACTTCAACCTCTAATGATTGTACCTGTAGCATGTATATAAAATAAACGGTAAACTACAAGTAGTTGGTGAGAATCATAAAGTTTTGATATACATACATAAAAACTATACAATTCTATGAACATGTGTAACAATGCAAGTAAGGTCTTTCCAGTTGGTAGCAACCAACGTACTCAAATAATCTCACAACGCACACAAGGTCCTTTCCAGTTGGGACAATCAACGTACTCGGATAATAGCACAACGCAAGTAAGCAAATAAACACACAAGTCTATAAGGCGAATTGTAGTTTTGAGTAAAGCATACTAAGTAATCATTTGAGTAGAATATACATGCTACCGCCAAAAAGTAAAAGCATTTAAAAAGGGAGTGTGAGAAACTCACATTTGATATTAAAGCATAAATAAAAGAAAAGCCGAAAACGCGTCAAAGAAGTTGAAACTATTCTCACGATCTATAAATAAAATAATACGAAAATTTAACGTCTAACTAATGGAATTATTAAAGTTAATTATTGTATAAATTTGTTGGGAACACATATTATTTTTATAAATTTTACTAGTTTATGTCATTTGATTATTTTAATAATATTTTATGCATTAACGGAAATTTTAACGGTTTAATCTTATTTTAATGACATGTGATTAATAACTTAACATTAATAAGAGAAATATGATACTTGCAAGGCATGGGTTAAAGTTTACGAATTAAAACTAATTTCTAACGATTTAACGGATTAAAAGCTAAATAATTAAAGTTTAACAAAATAAAATGAATGAACGAATTATAATCGACGGAAGAACGAGTTTGGAAGTTTGGTTTTTAAATAGAAAATGATAAGTTATAATTTATAAAAATTTTATTTAAATTGAAATTAATTATATTTGATTAATTATGATTTTTAAATAATTTATTTGATTATTAAATATAAGAAAAATGGTTTTTCAAAAAATAAACAAAATGGTGCACAGACCTAGGTTCGAACCCGGGTTTGGTGTATCACACTTATCAGAACTATCCATTAGGCCAGCTTATAACTTTAGTTAAAGAATAGAAATACTAATATATAAATTACAAAACATGTTCATCATCATCTTCCTAACCTTAGGTTTCTAATCCTTTAATCTGTTTCTTATTTGATCCATTTAGTATAGGGGTTTTGATTGCTGGCCAAAAATGAAGTAAAAACCATGTCTTAATTACCTAGATTGATTATGATTTGACGGAGAACAAGAGCTTGGCCGAAGACGAACTTCCCGGAGAAATTACGAAATTTAGAGGTTGTTTAGTATAAGTAGATGTTATGAGTACGATTAGACTATGATGTGTGGTCTATTTATAGTCTCAATTGGACCCTTGGACGATAATTGCCCGTTATTAGTATTTAATAAATTTCCGGTTGTTGGGGGTTTAATTCGGCCATATATTCTCGTTAATACACATTAATATCATTGATTAATGTTGACCGTTAATGGAGAAAGGTGTTACAAACATTATTTGATGTTAAAACGCGTTTTGGGTTGAGTTTATTGCTCGCAGGAATACTATGTGCATTGCCGGCGGCGACCACTCCGGAAAAACGGGGAAGAGAGGGGAGGGGGGCTGGGTATATAATATTTTATTATATTTTAAAATTAAATTTACATTTCAGGTCCCTCTATTTTCTTAAACTATTAAAATCAAATTAAACTATATTTATAATATGAACCTTGAACTTTTGAATTATATGAAAATAAGATAAAGTTTAAGATTGTTTTGAAATAATTTATTAATGATAAATATTAAAAAAAATACATAGAAATAACCCAATGGGTCAGGTTAACGAATACAAATTCGTATCCAAATACGAATCAAACTTGACTAATGTCACAGTATTCCCTTCTTTTGAGAATTTCGTCCCGAAATTAAGTAGAAGAATCCGAATAAAAAAGACGAGGATACTTAGTTCATATTTGGTCTTCTCGCTCCCAAGTGAATTCAGCGCCATGTTTGGATTCCCAACGAACCTTTACCAAGGGTATACAGCTACGTTTGGTTTCCTTGTGTTTGCGATCCATGATTTCCACCGGTTTCTTAACGAAGTGCATTGTTTCTTCAATGCACACTTCATCGAGCAGTATGTAGAGATTTCCCTCGGCTAGACATGTCTTAATATTTGAAATATGAAACGCCGGATGAATATTCTAAAGTTCTTGCCGAAGCTCGAGAGTATAATCGACACTACCGACATGTTCGAGAATCTTGAAAGGTCCAACAAATCGAGGAGATAATTTGCCTTTCTTCCTGAAACGAACCACACCCTTCCAAGGGTATGCCTTAAAAAGAACACGGTCGCTAACATTAAACTTGAGAGGTCGTCGTCGGTTATCAGCGTGATTCTTTTGACGGCTACGAGCGGTTAAGAGGTTTTGTCGAATTTGAACCTTTCGATCAGTAGTCTCTTGAACGAGTTCTGAGCCGGTGATTTGGGTTTCACCAATTTCACTCCTACAGGTAGGGGAACAGAATTTACGACCATAAAGTGCTTTGAATGGAGCCATACCGATACTCGTATGAAAACTTTTGTTGTATGCAAAATCAATCAAGTGAAGATGAGAATCCCAGTTTCCACCAAAATCCATGACACAGGACCTAAGCACGTCTTCTAGCATCTGAATTGTTCGCTCGGATAGGCCCATCGGTTTGAGGAGATAGGCTATGCTAAGATCCAATCGAGTTCCCAACGCAGTTTGAAGTGATGCCCAAAAATGCAAAGTAAAACGGCTATCACAATCGGAAATGATACGCAAAGGTACACCATGATGACAAATGATACGCTGAACATAAATCTGAGCAAGCTGATAAATTTGTGAACTTTTCGTTGATCGGGATAAAATGAGTGGACTTAGTCAATCGGTCGACTATAACCCAAATACTGTCGTGGCGACTTTGAGTTGTCGGAAGTTTGAACACAAAATTCATGGTTACATCTTCCGATTTCTAAATAGGAATGTGCTGTTGCATGAACAAACCGGATGGTCATTGATGCTCGGCCTTAACTTTAGCACAAGTAAGGCATTTTGCAACGTATAATGCAATGTCTTTCTTCACACCGGGCCACTAGAAAGTGGACTGTAGATCGAAATACATCTTACCGCACCGGTATGAATGGAATATCGAGATTTATGAGCTTCGTCCATGATGAATTTGCATAGATCGTCATGATTAGGAACCCACAAACGATTAAGGTAATACAACAAACCATCACGCTTAGTTTCGAGTTGAAGCTCAGCGCCACAGGACAATTCGTCGTACATATTACCCTCGGTAACAGAGACATGTTGGGCTTCAATGATACGAAGTTGAAGATTTGTTTGAACGGTCACGCTATGAAGCAGAATAATTTAACATGGGTCTTTCGACTAAGAGCGTCAGATCCAACATTCGCTTTACCAGGGTGGTAACGAATTTCGCAGTCGTAGTCATTAAGTAATTCGGCCCATCGTCGTTGCCACATGTTTGGATCTTTTTGTTCGAAATATGTTGAAGACTCTTGTGGTCGGTAAATACCACATGTTTGGTGCCATAGAGGTAATGTCTCCAAATTTTCCATGCGAATACGACAGCACAAAGTTCGAGATCGTGCGTCGTATAATTCCTTTCATGAATCTTAAGTTGTCGTGAAGTGTAAGCGATAACTTTACCTCGTTGCATAAGGACACAACTAATGCATTTATTAGAAGCATCACAATAGACAACAAAATCTTCATTTCCTTCGAGGAGCGCAAGGATCGGTGCACTGCAAAGCATACGCTTAAGAGTTTGGAAAGCTTCATATTGCTTTGACCCCCATTCATAAGGTTTATACTTGTGAGTTAAAGCGGTTAGGGGCAAAGCGATCTTGGAAAAAGTAAGAATGAAGTGACGATAATAACCCGCAAGACCAAGGAATAAACGAACTTCGGTACAAGTGGTTGGAGTTTTTCAATTCTTAATGGCTTTGAATTTGGCTGGGTCAACATAGATATCCTTTTCGTTTACTATATGCCTTAAGAATGGAATATCTTTCAATCAGAATTCGCACTTCGAGAACTTAGCATAAAGCTCTTCCTTCCTTAAAAGATAAAGGAGTTTCTCGTTCTCGGCTTTAGACTTGGAATAGATAAGGATGTCGTCGATAAACACAATTGCGAATTTATCTAAGTAATGCTTGCATATGTGGTTCATGGGGTCCATAAATACCGCGGGTGCATTGGTTAACCCAAAAGGCATAACTATAAAAAATCATAATGTCCGTATCGAGTCTGAAGGGCGGTTTTGGGTATGTCATATTCATGCAGGCATAGTTGATGATAACCTGAACGAAGATCAATCTTTGAAAAGCATGAAGCTCTTTGAAGCTGATCGAAAAGATAGGCAATACGAGGTAAACGATAACGATTCTTGATTGTGAGCTTGTTGAGCTCGTGTAGTCGATGCACATACGAAAGGAACCATCTTTCTTCTTGACGAAAAGAACTGGTGCGCCCCATGGAGATGAACCCTTTGTCCGAAAGTTCTTGGAGCTGAGTGGACAACTCTTGCATCTCAGAGGGTGTAAGACGGTAAGGAACCTTCACAATCGGGGTTGCACAAGGCATGAGATTGATTCGGAATTCAACTTCACGAACAGGAGGAAGACCGGAAACATCATCAAGAAAGACTTTTGGATAATCGCGGACAACAAGAATGTTTTCGATCTTTTGTTCCTTCTTTTCCATCATATTATCTACGAACACCGCATGCTTCTTGCAAAAGTACGTTTGGGCTTGAGAACAAGTTATGAAATTAAGGCTAGAAGAAGAAGGCTTTTAACCAAAGACACGAAGAAGTTGACCTTCAGCAAGCGGAATACAAATTCTCTTTTCGAAGCAAACGATTTCGGCACATTGAGAGGATAACCAGTCCATGCCTACTATGATGTTGAAACTTCCCAATTGCATAGGAATGAGTACTATCGAGAACTTGTGGCCATTTAAGTTTAACACGCAATTCTGAATGACAGAGTCGATCAATATAGATTTGTCGTTAGCTACTTCAACATAGTACAAGTTTCTAAGCTTAGATCAGGGTTTAGCAAGTAAAAGTTCAAATTTTAAGGACATGAAACTCATATCGGCACCGGTAACAAATAAAATGGATGCAAATTGGTCATTTACGAGAAATGTACCGTTCACCACGTCACCGCTTTGCTGGGCTTGATGGGCATTAATCATGAAAGCTCGCCCACGAGCATCTTGGGGAGCTTGAGCAGCCTGAGCAAGTTGATCATATTGCGGTGCAGGTGCTTGGATAGCTGGAATCAGCTGTGCTTGAGCTTTATTAGCCAACAATTGTGGAACTTGTGGCTGATAAGCGTGGTAGGCTTGATACGCTTGAAGCTAAAACTGCGGGCCTGGGGCCAGCTGAAGCGAGTTCACATTCATGAGTTGTAGACACGTATTTCCAAAAGTGGCCAAGGTCACCATAGTTGTAACAAGCCCGCACTTGGTTAATGGGTTGAGAAAATTGCACGAGACGAGGGTTTGGTTGAGCAGCCCGTGGAGGAGCATTCAGTATCACGGTGGTTTCACGACAAGTGATGCTATGGTTCCCCAAACGGTTGCATCAAACACATTGGAAACAACCGGTATTAGCGGCATGATGACGCTGACACGTGTTACTCAACGGATAGGGTCCGTTGTAGCTTTTTCTCAATGGTAGTGCAGGGTTGGGGTTGGGTTGAGGTGCGGTTTGCTGAGTTAGAGCGTATTTCTTTCACTTCTTGTTGTGGTTGTAGAAAGAGTAAACGGGTTTGGATTATCTGCCGTTTGAATTCTTTTAGTTCGGTGGGTGGTTTGTCAGCAGGTTTCTTGGATCCCTTCAATGTCAATGTCCCACTTTAACATGATTCTTGGTTAGAGTTGCAGCAAGATTGATCGTGTCGCCAAGTTCTTTGGGAAAACTACTCAAGATACTGTCTTTGTTGGGCCATAGTTTGTGGTTTATGCTTTGTATATTAGGCTTAGTTCGGCTTTTTTATGTAAACGGAGATTATTTGATCTCGGTGGGCTTAAGTTTGTTTTCGGCCTAGTTGGCAGCCTATATATAGAATATATGTTTACTATTGTAGGGTTGTTCATTCAAGTTTATCGATCACCTGTGTAATTTTGTTAAGGGCTTAAGTAACCGACGTATCAATATACGTGTGCTTATTCTTGTGTTTTTTGTGTTTGTGTTGGCTTTATAGAATCAACTTGGTGATTAGTTTCCGCCTAATCATTGAGTTACTTGATATCACATTGAAAGATCCTTCTCGTGACTTACAATTGGTATCAGAGCCTATAGACCTTTTCTAGGTTCGGTTATTGGTGATATCAAGGATTCTACCGGTGATTTACGGGTGTCTGTTTGGTTGAAGATTTCTTGATCTTGAAGAACTGTTTTTCGTGTTCTTCGGCTGGTGAGGAGTTTTGTTTGGAACAGATTTTGGTAAATCTCGTGTTTAATTTGAATCCCATCATTCTTGGGATTTAGTAACATTTTAAGATTACCATATCTTAAACTATTCTTAGTTCTCGGTAAATCTGTTTCGGTTTTTGGGTTGATTTTAAGGCTTTCGGGAAGATATCGAGGTTCTCGGTTAAACTTCAGGGTTTTTGGGAAGTTCTCAAGGTATTTGGGAGGATTTTTAAGTTCACTGGTTGATTTCGACGTTTTCGGTCAACTTTCTGTGCTTTCGGAAGACATTTGCTGTATTTGGTCTTTCTTTCAAGTTCTCGGTTAAGGCTATTATGGATCAATCTTTGTTAGTACGTCTTCCAATGCCACTCTTCATCAAGAACTCGACTCCATCATGGGGACTACCACTCGCGTGACTCGTCTGCTAACTTCGGAAGGATTTGCTGAGTGGAAGTTCAGGTTTGAGAAATATGTGAAGGAAAAGGTGCGAAACTATGGAGAAGCATAGTTAGAGGTCCTCAAGTTATTACCTATCAAAGAGAGGGTTCTGAACAAGTGGAAACGAAGCCAGTTGAGCTGTATTCGGATGCTGATTTCGATAAGGCTGAGTAGGATGAGAAGGCTCTGGTCACTTTGACCACGGCACTTTCGTATGAAATTGCTTTGGGTTTTAGAGAGTGGATTCTGCTAAAGCTCTTTGGGAGAAGTAGGCAGGATCTCCGAAGACAGCAATTCAACATCTTTAACTATGTCTTGGGAGAATCTCTTGAGAAGCAGTTGCACCGGTTCATCTCATTGGTCACTGAGATGATATCAGCTAATATAAGCCTCACATCTGCTGAGATTAACAACAAGCTAGTCAACTCACCACCACAGAACTGGGATCTGAATGTGGCTGCTATTAAGAAGACCAAGGATCTAGCCAGACTGGCACCCTATGAGGTGATGGCGATCATCAAGGCTTGTGATGTGGACGACAAGCAGCGTGCAATCAATCATGCGAATACCTACAATACTCCTGGTTATGGCATTGCCTCCAACAAGACAGTTTCTCACTGTTTAAGTCGTCTCAGAGTCAGCCAGCTCAATCGCAGCAATCTCAGCAAACCTTCTCCATGTTTAAGTCTCCTCAGAAACAACCTACTCCACAACCTACACCAGCTGCTCCTGTTTTCATTCCATAACCGGCTCTTACACTGAAATCTCAAACTCCTATGGCCACCTCCAGCCAATCTCCTATTCAGATTCCTATGATTTCCAAGGAGACACAAGAGAACATCGCTTTAATGGCAGGTTTCATGAACTGCTATAATACCTTTCTTGTTGGAGACCTGGTACAACCCGTTGTGGCCGCTGAGCTGGATCAGATACATCCTGATGATGTGGAGAAGATGGACATCTCTTGGCAAATCGCCATGGCTGTTTTTAGAGCCAAAAAGTTCACTAAAAGGACAGGCAGGAACAACTAGAATGTGCCTGCAAACCAAAAGGTGGGATTTAACAAGAGTTCTTTGAGGTGCTACAACTGTCATGAGCCGAGTCATTTTGCTCGTGAGTGTACCAATCTAGAAAAGGAAGAGAATAGAGAGAGGGCGATGGTTCCATTGAATGGTGGAAGAGGAGAGAATGTGGCTAGTTCGAGTGCGGGTGAGCGTGGTTTGGTGGTTCAGAACTTCTCATGAGAGGATTAGATGGCAGCACTGAACATAAGTGATCAAGTTGCAAACTTGGCTGAGGTAGATGTTGAAGAAGAGGAGAACGAAGCTGAGGAGCAGGTCGGGGATCTTCAGCATGTAACATTTCAGGTTTTTCATCTTATTCGGTTATCTTGTTTTATCCGTGTTTGAACGTTATTCGGATCCTAATTTCTATTAAGAACTTTGCATTTATGAGCTGTTAAGTTTCTTTGTATTCACATTGAGTCCTTCATGTTTACTCATTGTTTAGTAACTAATTATATCATAAAATATTCAAAAAATGATCAAAACACAAACTATAGGGACCACTATTGCACAAAACTAAAACACCACCCTCCGGTGGCCGGAGCTCCGCGTGGTGGTGGTCCAGGAGCCGGCCACGCAGCGCTATGGGGGTGCTGCACATGTTCGCGAGATCTTGTTTCTAAAACCCGTTTTTGGCATTAAATCGCGTATTCTCGGTATGTTTGAGAAAAGTAAGGACCAATTATCGTAATATAACTAAAATATGATTCCCAATTCGTTTCTTAATGATCAAGAGGGGATCTTATTGATTATATTCAGTGATTTTATCATAAAAGCCTTATTCACTTGCTTAAACGAGTAAAAGCCCATAATTAGTTCAATTTAGCTTTTCCTATATAAACAACCTTCAAACCTCTACCATAAAACTTTACATAAACCCTAAGCATCATCCCTTAGTCGTCACTAGCCTCTGCCATCTTGTATTCTCTTCGGTTTTTGGTGTTTTGTTGAAGAACCGTTTAGAACCGGCTGACTTTGCAAGTTTAAGGACCTTTGACTCGTTATATCTCTTTGTTCGTTTACTTTCCGGGTAAGTTGTAAACTGAGTTTTCGTTTATAAACATTCTCTAGTCGATAACCTTCAATCAAGTTCTGAGATTGAAGGGTATTGACTGGTCAATTGCTTTAAAACCCGAAAAAGGGCAAAATATTCAATCTGTTTGACTTATCGTTTTCTCATACTTCTAGTCGGATTCAACATTCAATCCAGAAAACTTTTCTTTTCGTAATAAATTTAAAGGTTCTGACCAAAACCCGACTTCCGACTCGAAGTTCGGATTCTGGTCAGACTCGACTCGTTTAAATGTTAAAATTAGCATAACTTGAGTTTTACTCAACCGTTTGGATTGATTCCAGTGGATATAGGTTCGCTTTTACTCGTAGATTCTATTCTCAAAGTTTCAAGTTTTGTTAGTTTTCATCGTTTGGCGTGTTAATCGGACGAAGACTTTACTTATTCTTAATATTTCATTAACTCGCTTATTGTTAAGGTAAGTTTTGTCATTCCCCCATTTTACTTAATTTCAAACGTTTCAGGGGCGTATGCGTACTATAATATTTCGTATTATATATATATCTTAACTTTAGCAAACGTTTATTGTGTGTGAATTGCTAAACATGCTTGCTAATTGCTTACTTGGTTATTTTACGCATTCCGAGAGGTCCACCATATTCTCATATAGTATGATCATACCACCGTCTTGTTTAACCAGCGCCCGATTCACTTGGCAATGGTTCGCTTGACACTTTATTTGCGCATTGGTTTGGTTTATTTACCGCTTTACTTACTTTTGCTATTCTTTCATATTATATTGTAACTTGCAAAATTAATGGCATGCTCACTCAACATATTTGTTGACAACCTATCTATTTTCTACGCATATGCAGGTTATCATTTGAATTGAAGGATTGAAGTCATGGATTGCTAGTTGAGACCCTAGGCTATTTCAAGAAACAATTTATTTAAGTTATAATTTGGATTATTTCTTTTATTGTCATAAGTATTTGTTTTGGATGATTTGCTATATTTGGATGGTTTGTTTTGAATGAAATAACATTAATTATTAGATATTGCCATATTTATTGTATGATAGACCTCGAGATATGAGCAATCATGCTCACGCCTCTGCATTTCCGCCTTATGTTGAGGTGTGACAGATAGGTATCAGAGCCGAAAGTTTTAGATAGGTAGTTAGAAAATATCCTAGTCATATGTTAGAAACCCTATACGTGCCTATCTGAACTGCTTTTTATACTCCTTAATTGTTTGTATCTTATTTAGGTAATTATTTATGATATCTTTTATTTTAGTTAAATATTTATAATATATTTTCGTTTTAGGAAATTAGTTAGTTGTATCTTTTATTTTAGGTAATTATTTATTATATTATTTATTTTAGGAAATCAACTTTTATTTTTAGTAGTTATTGCACACAACAAATCTGAGGCTATGCCTCACCTTCAAGAATATTTTATAAAATTTTTAAAAATCTTTTAAAAGTTTTAGTAGATTGCCTTTTTAATTTGGGAAATTCCTTAAGAATTCCCAACATTTTTTTTTACTCCCTCTCTTTAGGGCATGGGGGTGTGACATGTTCGGTAGTAACTGTAAGGGGTGCGATAACTGTGAGTCGGGCCTTGGCAAAATGGTTCCGAGAACCCAAGGTAAGACGCTATTCCTTACCTGAAGGATAACCTAACCACAGTATTCGAGCCCTTAGGCCAAAGATGAACAATCTGTCATACAACCGGACCTTAAGTGAATCAACGTGACCGATCAAACAGTTGCATTCCTTTTATAAACCGAATTCATGGTGATTCATGGCTAAATTTGGAAACTTTCCAAAATTGCGCTTTAATTATTTTTAAATGTTTAGTTGGGTGGAAAATCCATGACAACCCATGGGCACTCCAACTATTCATTTCACAACCCATTTTAATTCGATATTTGGTTGGGGATATCACCGTGGTGGTTCACAAGATACTCCAACTACTTATTTTTTTATTATTCGTTTATTTGATATTTAGCGGGGTCAGTTAAAATGCATGTAACGCTCATGGGCTGACCCACTCCATTGATTTGATAATTCATTAATTAGTTGGGTCAGTTAAAATGCCATGTAACGCTCAAGGGCCGACCAACTCAAATTGTTTGTTAATCGTTATTTAATTTGGCCAACAAAATGCCATGGAACGCTCATGGGAAGCCCAATTCTCAATATTTAAGTCTCGTTATGTAATTGGGGTCATTTTAACTACCATGGAATGCTCATGGGAGGCCCAATTCCCGAAGCTTAATTTTATGATTTAGTTGGGCCATTCAAATTGCCATGGAAAGCTCATGAGAGGCCAACTCACTTGATTTAATTCGTTATTTATTTTGGGTTTTGATCTCCCATGGGAAGCCCATGGAAAGCCCAACCCAATAACATTTTACACTTTAATTCGAAATAAATATTTTATTTAATTAACTATCCCAAAAGTCAACCACATTATTTTAAATCGCGACTTGCCCTCAAGTCACGACAAATCACTAGCACATATTAGTCGCATTTCCTCATTGTCTTTCATTGACTCGTTTAGCCATCATTGCACTTCGTGTAACCATTATGGGCATCTTACCAATACTTGTCGTGTCCTTCCAAATGCACGAGCCATTCCACAACAACCCGCACCGTCTGCTCCTCAAGCTGCTAATAACCCTCAAGGTCAAGCCGGTGTCCCAAATACCCGTGCTTGCTACAATTGTGGAGATCCTAGTCATCTCCGCAACATGTGACCATTGCTAGCCCGTGCCAATCAAGCCCATGTTATGCCTCCACTGTATTATGCTCATCAAGCCCAACATGTTCCTGCACCATTCTACGCTAGCCAAGCTTACCAAGTGCAAACCTACCAACCCCCGATCCCTCAAAGCTTTGCTCCTCACACTTATGCTCCTCAAGTTCCACAACTTATGGCTCTGCCAACTGCTATTGCTCAAGTCCCTGCTATTCAAGCCCCTTCAACTAATCAAGCTGTGCCAACTCCTCAAGGTTCGAATGGTCGTGCCTTCATGATGAATGTGAATCAAGTCCAAAGCTCAAGTGATGTGGTGAATTGTGCGTTCTCTATTAATAACCATTCTGCTTCCGTGTTATTCGATACTGGTGGCGATAAGAGTTTTATCTCGTTAGAATTTGCATACATTATTGATAAACCTTGGTATAGTTTGTCTAAGCCTTTTACCATAGAAGTAGCTAATGGGAATTTGATACTATTGATTCGGTTATTCGGGATTGTCTCATAGTTCTTAATAAGGTCAAGTTCCGTATAGATCTTATTCCGATGCAAATGGGGATTTTTGATGTCATAGTTGGGATGGATTGGTTGACTTTAAATCACGTTGAGGTCATTTGTTTTGAGAAGTTCCTTCGTATACCCCTTCAAGATGGTTGTATTCTTAAAGTATTCAGTAGTACGCCTACATATAAGTTGAACTTTATGTCATGCTTTAAAGCTCAACGCTATTTACGTTAAAAGTATGTTGCCTTTTTGGCGCTTGTGGTGGAGAAAGATAAGGAGAAGAAGAAAATTCAAGATATTCCCATTGTGCATGATTTTCCCGACGTCTTTTCGGAGAATGTTGTTGGACTTCCTCCTATTCGTCAAGTCGAGTTTCGCATTGATCTCGTACCTGGAACTAATCCCGTTGCTAAAGCACCCTATCTTCTTGCACCGTCTGAAATGCTAGAGCTTTCGAGCCAATTCCAAGAACTCTCCGATAAGGGTTTCATTCGCCCGAGTTCTTCTCCTTGGGGTGCACCTGTTTTGTTTGTAAAGAAGAAGGATGGATCATTTCGCATGTGCATCGACTATCGTGAACTCAACAAGCTTACCGTCAAGAACCGTTACCCGCTCCCTCGTATTGATGATATTTTTGATCAACTTCAAGGAGCCGCTTACTTCTCGAAGATCGATCTCCATTCGGGTTATCATCAACTTCGCGTTAATGAAGATGACATACCCAAGACTGCTTTCCGTACTCGATATGGGCATTACGAATTTTGTGTTATGCCTTTTGGACTAATTAACGAACCCGCGGTTTTCATGGATCTCGTGAACCGTGTGTGTAAACCCTACGTGGACAAATTCGTAATCGTTTTCATCGATGACATTTTGATCTACTCGAAATCCGAAAACGATCACAAAGAGCATCTACATGCTATCCTTGACCTCCTACGGAAGGAACAATTGTATGCCAAGTTTTCGAAATGTGAGTTTTGGCTCAAGGAAGTTCTATTTTTGGGCCGTATTATTAACAACAAAGGTATCAATGTCAATCCCGCAAAGATTGAAGCCGTCAAGAATTGGAAGACACCGGCGTCTCGCACCAAAGTTTGTTCTTTTCTTGGTTTGGCGGGATATTACCGTCGTTTCATTCGTAACTTGTCAAAGCCTTACACATAAGGGTTTACGAGTGGGGGGTCAAAGCAAGAAGAAGCGTTTCAAACCCTTAGGACAATCTATGTAATGCTCCTATCCTTGCTCTTCCCGAAGGTGTTGAAGATTTCATCGTATTTTTGTGATGCTTTTAACCAAGGCCTAGGTTGTGTTCTTATGTAACGAAGCAAGGTTATAGCGTATGCTTCGAGACAACTCAAGATTCACGAAAAGAATTATACGACGCATGATCTCGAGCTTGGTGCCGTCATATTTGCCTTGAAGATTTGGAGACATTATTTCTATGGTACCAATGCGTAGTATTTACCGACCATAAGAGTCTCCAACACATTTTTAATCAAAAGGAACTCAACATAAGACAACATCGTTGGGCCGAGTTGTTTAGCAACTATTCGCTACCATCCTGGTAAAGCGAATGTCATGGCTGACGCTCTTAGCCGTAAGAAACAAGTCAAATTCATGTTGCTTACTTGTATTCCTGTTTAAAATGATATCGAAGAGCTTGTTCTTAAAACGCAACACGAATCGGTCACCGAAGGCAACATGTATGACGAGATGTCGTGTGGTGCGGAATCTCAATTGGAAACCAAACCCAATGGTTTAATTTATTTCCTTAATTGCTTATGGATTCCTGATCGTGATAACCTTCGCACATTCATAATGGACGAAGCTGATACGTCACGATATTCCGTATATCCCGGTGCCGATAAAGTGTACGCCGATCTTCGTTCCATCTTTTGGTGGCCCGGGATGAAGAAAGACATTGCTCTCTATGTTGCGAAATGTCTCACTTTCTCAAAAGTCAAAGCGAAGCATCATCAACCTTATGGTTTGCTCGAGCAACCTCCCGTTTCTGAGTGGAAATGGGAAGATATTGCTATAGACTTCATTACTAAGCTTCCTTCTAACCAAAAGTAACATGATAGTATTTGGGTAATCATCGATCGTTTGACGAGTCTGCTCATTTCATTCCCATCAAGGAAACGTATTCGGTTGATTGATTGGCGCATATTTATGTTGAAAGGATTGTTTGGCATCATGGTACTCCGTTAACCATTATTTCCGATAGAGATGGTCGTTTCACTTCTCGTTTTTAGAAGTCTCTCCAATCCTCTTTGGGAATTCGTTTGGATCTTAGTACTACTTATCATCCGTAATCTGATGGTCAATCTGAGTGCACGATTCAAACCCTAGAAGATATGCTTCGCTCATGTGTCCTCGATTTTGGGGGCAATTGGGATATCCATCTACCGCTTATTAAGTTTTCGTATAACAATAGCTTTCATTCTAGTATTGGTATGGCACCTTTCTAAGCTCTTTATGGCCGCAAATGTCATTCTCTTATTTGTTGTAATGAGATGGAGAATCTCAAGTTACGGGTCCACACTTAGTTCAAGAAACGACTGATCGTATTGCTTAAATCCGCCAAAACCTACTCACTGCTTGTAGTCGTCAAAAGAGTTATGCAGATAAGCGTAGGAAGCCTCTTGAGTTTAACGTTGGGGATCGTGTTCTACTCAAGGTATCTCCACGGAAAGGTATTGTGAGATTTGGAAAGAAAGGAAAGTTATCTCCTCGTTTCTTTGGTCCTTTTAAAATCATTGATTGTATTGGTCCTGTTGCTTATAGACTCGAACTTCCATCTGAACTCTCAAATTTTCATCCGGTATTCCATGTTTCTAACTTGAAGATGTGTCTTGCCGAGGGTAATTTCCAAATACCTCTCGATGAAGTTCGTATTGATGAAACCACGCATATCGTTGAAAGACCCGTTGAGTTCATGGACCATAATGATAAAGTTACTAAGCGTAGCCGTATACCGTTAGTCAAAGTTCATTGGGAATCAAAGCATGGAGCTGAGTTTACTTGGGAACGTGAAGATCAAATGAAGGAGAAGTATGCTCACCTGTTCGCTACAGCTAATCTCTAATTTCAAGACGAAATTCCAAAAAGTTAAGGATACTATAACATTTCGGGTTTTTCATCTTATTCAGTTATCTTGTTTTATCCGTGTTTAAACGTTCTTCGGATCCTAATTTCTATTAAGAACTTTGCATTTATGAACTATTAAGTTTCTTTATATTCACATTGAGTCCTTCATGTTTACTCATTGTTTAGTTACTAATTATATTATAAAATATTCAAAAAATGATCAAAACACAAACTATAGGGACCACTATTGCACAAAACTAAAACACCACCCTCCGATGGCCACGCGCCGTGCGTGCACACCCCAACCTAAGGCGGAAATGCCGGGGCGTGATCTGATTGCTCACAGATCGAAGATACTATCATATACAAAATGTGACAATATCTAATTAATTATTTAGTTCAAATAATACACAACATTCAAATACAACAATACAATTCAAATAAATAAATACAATCCATTAAATTTAAATTTAAATTTAAGTATGTCTTCAATATAACCCTAAGGTCTTTCTAAGTGTCCATCCTTCAACTCAGTCAACCTGCATATGCGTAGAAAATAGAGTTTTGGTCAACAACAAATGTTGAGTGAGTTTACCACCAGTTTTGCAATAAAATAAGGATAATATAATAAATAAGCAAAACATAATAAATGCGGCAATGAAATCAAACCATAAGCATGTAAGTTGTTGATTAAACCATTGCCAAGAAAATCGGGCACCGATAAATCAACCATAAGCATATAAGAATAAGACTGTTGCCAAGCCAATCGGGTGGTGGTCAATAGAATGAGAACCTTGTCCAAGGGGATATGTCAAACGATTGCATACAAAGACAAATAAGCACATAAGTATATTTGATTAATCACACACAATTACACGTTTGCTATTTGTTGATATGTATGTATAGATATGTATATATATAGTATGATATACGCATATGTCCCCAAAACATTTTAGAAAACTGAGTAAAATAGGGGAATGATAAAACTCACCTGATTGATTAAGCCAGACGGGAATGAATACGACAAGAAACGATAATCACACTCCTCGAGAATTACCGACAAGAATCCTAATTAAATAATGTAATATTATGAATGAATTAATAATGATGTAATACGTATAATGAATTTAGGATTTCGATATGATTTGAGTTATATTTATGATTGGTATGTTACGGATTGATCGATTGATCTCCAAAGATTATTATTATTATTTAATTATAAAAATCATTGTTTATCATAAAATCGGGTTTACGAATGATTAGTTTAAATAACTATGAGTTAAGACCCACCATAATAATAAACGTCTAAATATATAATTATAATAAAATTTATATCTTAAAATCGTTAAAGAAATCCAGTGGTAAAAATATAGGTAACATGTTTTATCATGTTAAATACGTTTATTAAAATTTTCGTTGTAAAAATAATACATATATATACATGTTTATATATAAATATAATATACATATAATAAATATGAGCAACCTTATAAAGACGTTTTAACAACGATAAACGTCAATATTGGTGTCGGTTTCTAATAAAATAATAATGATTTATTACAAATAATATATATATATATATATAAACACGAAAATTTGTAATGAAGTTTACCGACACAAAACGTTTACTCTAGGATGTCGGTTAAGAAAAATATGGTTTATTTAATAATTAATATTAATTATAATATACTATGAACTATTTAAAAAAACAATAAATATCAAAATATCAAAAAAATGGGTTGCTGGAACTCGAACCCGCGACCCCAGCCGTCCAAGGGAGTTAACACACACACACACCAGCCATGCGTGCTGGTGTGTCAGTTGTTAAAGGAATGAAAACAGTTTAATATATACATCTGAAACCCAATTTGTTTATAAACCCTAGAGTATTCAATCATTTGATCCGTTCATTAGTTGTTCAATTAATGTTAGGGTTTATATTAAACGATGTTAGGCGACTAGAATGCATGTTTCAATTACCTCAGGTGATAATTAACTCAAGGAGAATGACGACTCCCCTTGCGACGGCAAGAACAAGGATCGAACAGGGGTTTACAGCCACAATTGATGCAATTAAGGTTAGGGGTTCTGTTCGTTGGCCTATGAAGGAGGTGCATCCATGAGTAATTGAATTATAATGCATCTTAGATTATATAATCGATTCTAGGTTAAGTCGGTTTTACTAGAGAATCACTACACGTTTATGTCCGATCTTGTTTTTTAATTAGAGCAGTGGGTTAGGCCGAAAATAATGATAATAATCATAAACACGATTTAATTCCGAGTATAGAACGAAGATTGTGGCTCAAGAAAGTTAAACGGGTCATGGATTTGGGATACGGATATGGGTTAACGGGTTGGGTAATGGGTTATGAAGATTTTATGCAGAAATTGCACTTTGGTCCCTATAGATTAAAGGTGGAAACATTAGAGGGTTAAAGTTTTAGTTTCGGGTTAAAAACAAATATCTTTCAAAGTTAAGTATATATTAAATCAATATAATAAATAAATATAAATTGTATAATATTTTATCGATAAACGTGATACTTTTCAAGGTTAAAAACTTCCCGAATCATAAAACGTGTTGGGTTATGGATATAAGTTCGTTTGTTGGAAAACCCGAGTTGTTACAGTCTCCCCTACTTTAGGGAATTTCGTCCCGAAATTAAGGAAAACCACAAAACCATCGTTTTCAAAAACAATATACTTTTAACGAAAATATCATAACATAGAACTTCTAATAACCGAAGCAATGCTTCAAATGACAATCCGATAAGGGCACTTATATATAGGATGTACCAGCGGCGTATCCACCATGTCCTTATCATCTCCTCACTTGTACCGTTACCTAAGCTACCTTAGGTTCTAAATCAAGACACACAATTTTACGTATTATGATTTCCGTGCGAGGACTCGAATAATTATGTTCCAGACCATAATTACTCTTATCGTCGGATGGTCCGCATAACTCGTTTCATCATGTGGGTTATGCAACATTTAAAATCATCATTTTGAAATAATCAAAAATTTAAAATTTAAAAGGTAATAAAGGTTCGAGTTTGATTAATAAAACCATGTAATTCTTGTTATATCTTTTGATTATTAAGAGTAAGATTTGGAGATCGAAAGAAAATGGGTTTCTTGAAATAGACGCTATAATGAATTGGGATGGATATGGATAAGATAATAAGGTAAGAGTACCAAAAACCTAACAAAGTATAAAAGGAAACATCATTCATAAAAGAAACGTGCAACATAGTTCAACAAAATCACCAAACGTCACAAATAACCAAAGAGTCAATACGATACCAAAAACAGAAAAGACGAGATAGTCTTAAAATGGAAATAAATAAGGAAATAAAAACTTCAAAATCTTCAAAGATCTTCAGTTACTGTTGAATTGATTTCCTTGACTTGGAGCACTTGAGGTACTTGGATCCATGATGACTTGAGCAGCAGCGATAGATGGATTTGGGATAACTTGGACAGGTTGAACTTAAACAGCTTGTTTCAATGGGGCTTCGTTGAAGTGAGTAGGGTAAACTTGAGCTTGCAGGTATGGAGTTGGATAAGGGTGAGTCATGTTGGTGATAGGAGCTTGCAGTGGATATGGTTGAGGGGTTTGAACTTGATTTACATTAGGGATGTAGTAGGGGCAGGCATAGCTTGAGCTTGATGTGCGTGGATAAGTCGAAGGCACGCATTACGAAGGTGACTAGGATCTCCGCAATTATAGCAAGCACGGGTTATAGAAATACTGGGTTGAGCAGGTGGGGTAGTTTGAGCATCGGACAGTGCACGGAAAGTGTTAGCAAGGTGACCATAACGGTTGCATTTGGTGCACAAGCGACATGGAGATTGAGGCGGGTGATGGTAGTTGCAAATAGAGCATGACGGAAAAGATCCAGTATAGTTCTTGTTAGGAGCATCTTGGTTGGAGGGTTGTGGGTTGGTTTTGTTAACAGCATAATTACGGTGATTGGCCTTACGTTTGTGGTGAGAAGGGTTACCCGTGGGTTTGGGTTCGGCCTTAGCATCGGTGGAGGAATCAGCTTTGGAGTTGTCGGGGGTAGGTTTAGCATCCTTACTAGGCAAAGTTCCATATCTAACATGATCATCAGACAGTGAAGCAGCAAGGGTAATAGCTTCCTCGATGGAGAGAGGGTCTCTACTAACCACAGCATCACGGAAGATCGTCGGCAATCCACGAATGTATTTGCGAATACCACGAGCCAAAGGAGTCATAAGGTGAGGCACGATCAGGCTAAGTTCCTTAAAACGATTTGAGTAAGTTGAATTATCACCACCAATTTGTTTAAGCTCCCAAAATTCCGTCTCAAGCCTTCGCAGTTCATGCTCGGGACAAAGCTCTCTCTTCATCGCATCCTTGAGTTCCTCCCAAGACATAGCCAAAACTTCATCAACACCATGTAAGGCTTTATAGGAGTTCCACCACGTGAGAGCTTGTTCTTCAAAGACGCTCGTTGCGAACCTAGTACGCTTATCTTCCGGACATTCGCAGTGGATAAAATTGTTCTCCATTTGTTCAAACCAGCGGAGGAGCTTAGTAGCATTATCCTCGCCAACATAAGAAGGGGGTCTAACACTTGTAAAGTTCTTGTAGTGGAAATTGTTTGGTGTAGCTAAAGTAGAGTTCATATTTTGCAGTTGAGCCACGATCTCGGGTAAAAGCAGTAGTGAATTCCTTAGTGATTCTAGCAGCCAGACGGCGATCATGAGGGGTCGACGAATGACGGTGATTACGACGATGAGTGCGAGAAGACATTCTACGAGGATCAACAATGAAAATGTATAAGATGACAGGTGAGTTGTAGGAATGAGTTAATATGAAATAATGGGGATGCGTATGTGTATGTGTATGTATGTATATGAATTAGTATTAGTGAAGACTCGAGGGTGAGTCAAAGATTAAAATAATATATATGAGTTGGAAGCATTTAAGTAAATAATGTTTTATAAATGTTGATACACGTTTTGTACGTCTCAGTCTTTATCAGGGCATTAATGTAATTAGTATAAAGTATAGGGGTCTTAATGTAAATATGGCTAAATGGGCCATTCGCTCTAATGTAATGTTACATTCGTTACCCTGTAACGAATGTAACACATTCGTCTAATTGTAAGCTCATTCGATAACCATGTTTAACGAATGAGATAACGAATGAGGGCTATTCGTTATAGGTTAAAGTATTAACGAATGAGGAGTTCATTCGTATGGTTTAATGTAACGAATGACACATTCGTTAACTGTTAGGTTAACGAATGTGGTCATCCCCTATATATATAGTCTGTAAATTATTCATTAATGCAAGTTTTTCAAGTTTTCAGTTCATTCTCTCTCGTTACTCTGTCTAATTGTCATAACTTATTCCAGCTTAATCGTATATCAATCAACATGTGTATCGTTGTTATCAAGATCTAGATCCGTATTCAAGGTTCTTTCAAGTGGTATCAAAGCCTTGGATCTGATCTACGATACATAATCGAGTGTTAATCGTATTCAATTGATTCGGTTTAATGATGAATTGATTGAGTTTTAAGGTAAACTGATAATGGTAGAAACAGAGACTATTTTTAATGAGGATTTGAACTAGTTTGTTTTGTGTTTGTGAGTTCGGACTAGGCAATTAAGGTTTGGATTTGGTTTTGGATTGTTTTGATAGAATTTTTAAGTAGTTTCAGTAAGATTTGGACGAGTTGGAAGTTGAAATTGAAAGTTTGAATCATTGAAGACTGATTCGTTAAGATGAAGTCTTATTCATTAGGATGAAGCCTGATTCGTTACACTGTTTACACTCATTCGCTAAGACCTAACCACTCATTCGCAATAACTTCAATCTCATTCGTTCAATTTTATTCGTGAAGATCAAATCTTATTCGTTCAATCTTATTCGTTAAAGCCTGATTCGTTCAAGCTTATTCGTTAAGTCTGATTTGTTAGATAAATTTGTTAACGAATATCCCATTCGTTAAAGTAATCAATTTTTAACGAATATCCCATTCGTTGAAGTAATCAATTTTTAACGAATATTCCATTCGTTAAAGTATTAACGAATATCCCATTCGTTACTGGTTCATTCGTGTGAACAGTAAACGAATAACCTTTGAAAGTTTGACAATTTTAATCCCTGAAGTTTATCATGGCTGCTTAGAATTCATCTTATTATGCGTTAGCATCACAGAATGTCTTATTGCAACAAATGCTGACGATGGATAACGAGATTGGCAGTCACAATAAGTGTCCCAAGCTGTTGAAACTATCGGACTTTGCCCGTTGGGAACCAAGATTCTGTGCACATCTGGGATCCATGCATCCTAGTAGTGTTCGTTTTCTTGATGATGTTTATGCTGCACCACTGATCGGTAATGACAATACAAGTTGGACTCCGAAACCTTTTAAGGATTATGAGACACATGAGTTGAAGGACTTTGAAAGTGAAACGAAAGCATATTCTACACTCACTATGGCTTTACCGGAACATATTTTTCATCAATATAGTACGATCAAAGTCTGTGCTTCACTGTTTACTACCTTGAAAACGAGAAGTTTGGGAAATACTCTCAAAAGCAAGAAGACTTTGGTGAAATTTCAATTCAGAAATTTTATCCTGATGAAAAATGAAACTGTAGAAGAAATGATCAACCGTTTTAGCCATTTGATTGTTGAGATGTCATCTGTTGATCTTGAGCCAACTGAACAAGATAAGATTGATACTTTAAAGAATGCTTTACCTAGAGATTACTCAACTTTTTTGTTCGTGCTTAAGGAGAACGGTTTCTTTCAGAAACCTGAACTGACTGCTGTACAATTCATTAACAAGATCGAAGAAAGGGAATTTGATCTTAAATGTCAATCTACATTGAAAGAAAATCAAAATCAGCAGTCATCAACTCAGAATCCGTTACTTTATGGTGGTGCATTACCGGCAAACAATGTGACAAGCTCAGTGCCTATTAACGCATCCTTTGCTCAATCTCAAGAGGTTCCTAACGCAAACAATTCTCCTAATGTATGTTTCATGGCAAGTAGTGCAACTAGAAACTCAAATGCTCATACTTCTAGCCTACCCAAGGTTAATTTACAAGAAGCTGAACAACAGTTCGCTTTTGTATGTGCGTTTATGACTTCATATGAACAACTGGTGGGAAGTAAGATTGCTACGAGTGATCTCACAGATGAGGACTATGATCAAATCAACCCAGATGATCTTGAGCTTATGGATTTAAAGTGGAACATGGCCATGATTGTTCGAAAGTTTAAAAAATTCATGCAACGAATGGGAAAAGATCTTCCCACGTTGAACAAAAGGGTTGGATTTGATAAATTAAAAGTCAAATGTTATAATTGCTGTGAATTTGGCCATTTTTCCAAAGAGTGTGACAAGCGGAAGAAAGAATTTTCTGGCTCACGCAATTCTGACCGTGCTTCTACAAAGTCTTCATCTGGAGGAGATAAAAATAACACTGCTGCCTCTGGTGATCAAGACAAATCTCCTGTTACTCAAGCTTTATTGGTAAATGATGGAGTTGATTGGTCTCAGCGCTTATTGGGAAACCAGGCAAACGTTGCTATCGTTGAGCCTGTGGAGAAGTTTGAGGATGCAAGTAGCGATAATGTATTAGAAGGTAGTGATTCTTCTGACTCGGAAACTGACAGTGATCAATCTCTGTCATCTTCACAAGAATCATCTCCTGAAGAAACTGCATCTTATGCCTGCATGGCTAAGATTGATGAGGTATGTCCTACACCTCAAATTAATGTAAATTGTTCTGAGTGTGCTATGTTAAAAGCCAAACTTGAAACAGCATTAACTCAAAACAATACATTTACTAATGATTACTTTACTATCAAGGAATGTTATAAGCAAAAGACAAAATTGCTTGAGCAAACGAATCTGAAAATTCAGAAATTATCAGATAGTAATCATGATCTTAAAGCAAAGGTTCAATGTAAAATTATTGAAGTGGATCAACATTTAAAGGAGATTCTTCGCCTTCGAACTTGCATTTCCAAACTCGAACAAGAAAAAATGGAATTAAATCATAAAGTCAGTAAATTCAGAGATTATTGTTTTCTTTTGAATGAGATAATTGAGGTTAATCATTCAGACAAAAAGAACGGAAAAGCAGGTTTGGGATACGTCGAAATTCCTCCTCTATTTAATCAGGATTACAGTAGCATTCCTAAGGCAGAAAATTCTTTAAATATGCCTACTGTTAAACCTGAAAATGTTGAGTCATGTGAACCAACTCGTGAACCAGCTATTATTGAAAGCAAAAAGGTGTTTACCAAAAATGAAATAGACGGTTCAATTGAGGAGTTGACTGAAACAGATGTGATTGTTAAAAATAAGGACATTCCAATTGATAATCACATTCCGTGTGAACCAGAAGATTTTGAAAAAGTTGTTTATGATGCATAATCTTCAGATGTTTCTTTAAACAATTCAAGTGTTGCTAACGAGCTTCCTAAAGTAATTCCAAAGGAACAAGTTAATGTAACTTCCACAGACAAACAACTTTCAGTATCTGATGAGGAATTAATGCAATTTATTAATCCTCCACTGAAAACTTCAACTGGAAAAGTATTTAAATTAAAAGGTCTCTCAAAAGTGTTCTCAGACAAAGAAGTTCCATTGAATCTTCTTAAACCAGAATTGATTGAAAGTGTATTTCAAGATGAAACTACCCAAATGACTAAACTTGAGAGGAAATTTCTTAAATCAAAAACTAGTAATGTTCAAAAACAAAAAACAAATGTTTTTAAACCTATAAAATTCATCAAATCGTCAGGTTTGGAAAATTCATAGAATTTGACAAATCTTGAATGTTACAAAACGAAGAAGGGTTTAAAACATGAGTCATCAAAGAAGGTCACTTTTGAGACACCTAAATCTGATAATCTGAAAACTTTGTTATCACAACCGACCGGTACATCATCACAACGAAGATTAGACTCTCGACTATGTTTCAAGTGTGGTGAACCGGGTCACGTTTCAAGATGATGCAAAGCAAAGATCGATAATATCAAAAATTATTCAACTTGCAAAACGAATGATTTTTCTAACATAAAAGAAAATCAAGTTGTTGATTCTTGGATAATGTATTCAAACATCAATCCGAGAAAAGTTATTCGGATTGATACACTTAATGTATTGAACACATGTTTTGACCGTGCTCAACCCATTTGTTCAAACACAGATTCGGGAAGAATCCGTGATGGTTATCTGAAGAAGAAATCTAAGAAACCTGCCACTTATTCTAAAGTACCGAATATGTGTGTTAATTTATTAAGTTCTCCAAAGGTTTCAAAGGGAGAGCCCAAGACTGAGGCTTGGGCTGCCTTTTTGAACTAATCATTTTACTTGATTATGCAGGGTACATCTAGGTCCGTATCAACTCAAAAATGGATATTGGATAGCGGATGTTCTCGGCATATAACCGGTAACATAGACCTTCTGCACAACATTAAAGATATTCAAGGGGGTTATGTGGCGTTTGCTGGTAATCAAGGAGGGATGATTACAAAAAAAGGAGAAGTTTCAAACGGTAGAATTACGTTTGAAAAGGTTAATTATTGTGAAAAGGTGGATCACAATCTGTTAAGTGTTTCATAGACTTGCGATAAGAAGTTTACCACCATTTTTACCGACAAGGAATGTGTTATTCTTCAACCAGGATTCACAATTCCAGAAGACATGGTTGTCATGCGATCACCTCGATCAAATGATATTTATGTACTTGACATGAGTTACGATGTCAAAGTTTCGCCCTCATCTACTTGCTTTGTGTCTAAAGCAACAGAGAAAGACTCTATTCTTCGGCATAGACGCATGGGACACATTCACTTAAGAAAAATAAACTTTTTGATGACAAATGATTTAGTGAATGGAGTGTCACTCAAGAACTTTAAATTTAATGATCATTGTGTCGCATGCAAGAAGGGGAAACAAAAGAAGAAATTTCACCCGACCAAATCATTAAACGATATAGTTACTCCTTTGGAACGACTTCATATGGATCTCTTTGGTCCAGTGAACCATGCTAGCATTGCTGGAGATTTTTATTGTTTGGTTGTGACGGATGATTTCTCTCGTTATTCGTGGGTGTTATTTATGGGATCGAAAGATCAAACTCCTGTGCTAATTCAGAACCTTATTACAAAGATCGAATCACTTTACAAACTGAAAGTGAGACGAATTCGTAGTGACAATGGAACTGAGTTCAGGAATAATGTATTGGATTTCTTCTGTATACAGAAAGGAATTCATCGGGAATTCAGTGCACCTTATGTTCCTCAACAGAATGGTGTGTCCGAGCGAAAGAATTGTACATTGATTGAAGCTGCACGTACAATGCTGGTTGATTCTAAGCTACCTGTTCAATTCTGGAACGAAGCTGTGAATACTGCTTGCTACACATTGAATCGCGTACTAACGGTAAAGAAGCTCAAGAAGACTAGTTACGAGCTTCTACATAATTGTAAACCAAACTTAAAGTATTTGGAACCATTTGGGTGTCCATGTACTGTGTTGAAGAAAGATGTTGGAAAGTTCGATGAGAAAGCTTTTGAAGGTTATTTCTTGGGTTATAATTCTCCGAAGAAACGGGTTTTCAATCTTTCTTCTGGTTGCGTAGAGGAATGGTATCATGTTGATTGTCAAAGTTATACTACTCCACCAACTGGTACAGGACCCGATTGGATGTTCGATTACGAACGATTATTTAATTCATTTACATCAACAGTTACTGACATACCTGAAGATCTCGTTAGATCGTATTTGGAGGATCAATGTCTTCCAAGTCCAAGGTTTTCCTCTGTTGATGCAAGTGACTCTCCTAATGTATCTGAAACGTCAAACGATGTTTCTGAATTTTCCGATGATGCTGATTTTGTTGATTCATCGTCTGTACTGGTAGATGATGCTTAAGAACCTACCGAGCCTATTCTAATCAGTGATGATTCATCATCTGTCTCTTTAGACACTGCGGAGGAGAATATTACTAATTTAGTAGTAATGTATCTGTTCCTGCGAATCCTATTTTACGGATTCATTCGCAACATCCACAGGATCAGATAATTGGTGATGTGAACGATGGGGTTCACACAAGGCACCAATTGGCTAACATATGTGATGATCAATCTGATCATAATGTATCTCCTACTGAGGATTCTATTGTTTGTGCTTATGCGGATTTGCACTCTTCGGGTATCCTTAGTATCGCACAATACACGTGCTTTTTATCACACAGATAGAACCAACAAGTGTCGCAATGGCACTCAAGGAACCATCATGGATTGAAGCTATGCAGGAGGAGCTGCAACAGTTTGTTAGACTGGCTGTATGGGACTTAATCGACAAACCCGATCGCGTTAAAAAGGCGATTCCTACAAAATGGGTTTTTAAGTGCAAGAAGGACGATCGTGGGGTTATCGTGCGAAATAAGGCGCGTTTGGTCGTTCTTGGTTACAATCAACAGGAAGGCATAGATTATACAGAAGTGTATGCTCCGGTGGCACGACTGGAGGCTATACGAATATTTCTTGCCTATGCAGCCTACAAAAACTTCAAAATTTATCAAATGGATGTAAAATCGGCATTTTTGAACGGAGCAATTCATGAAGAAGTGTACGTGAAACAGCCTCCTGGCTTCGAGGATCTAGACTTTCCTGAGCGTGTTTACCGTTTAAACAAAGCTCTATATGGTTTGTATCAGGCCCCGAGAGCCTGGTACAGCACATTAGCTGATCATCTGATTGAAAGTGGATTCAAGAGGGGAACTGTGGATTGTACGTTATTTTACAAGAATATGGGTGATGATCTGCTCCTCGTCCAAATTTACGTGGATGATATTATTTTTGGTTCGACAAACGATAGTTTATGCAAAGACTTCGAGAAAACAATGCAGACAAAATTCGAGATGAGTTCGATGGGAGAAATGAGTTTCTTTCTGGGATTGCAAGTTCACCAGTCTGACGTTGGGATCTTTATCCATCAGACAAAATATGTGAACGATGTCTTGAGACGATTCAAGATATCCGATGGCAAAATTCCCTCTACTCCTCTTCCCGTGGGTTACAATTTATCACCGGATGAATTGGAGGATACTGTAGATCCGACTCTATATCGAGCTATGATTGGATCACTCATGTATTTGACTGCTTCTCGACCGGACATTATGTTTGCTGTCTGTTTGTGTGCTAGGTATCAATCGAGTCCCCGAGTGACTCATCTGGCAGCAGTAAGGCGTATCTTACATTATCTGCGGGGAACTTCAGACATCGGGTTATGGTACCTCAAAGACGACAACTTTGATCTCACCGCCTTTACTGACTCGGACTATGGAGGTTGCAAGATCAATCTCAAATCGACAATGGCGGGATGTCAATTCTTAGGAAACCGGCTTGTTTCCTGGCAGTGTAAGAAGCAGACAACGATCTCAACTTCAACAGCCGAAGCGGAGTATGTGGCGGCCTCGAGTTGCTGTTCACAGGTTCTCTGGATCCAGCAACATTTGCGGGATTATGGTTTGAAGTTTCTTACCACTCCTGTTTTTATTGATAATTCTGCTGCAATTTCTATCACCAAAAATCCGGTTCAACATTCAAAAACAAAACATATTGAAATCCGTTATCACTTTATTCGTGATTGTTATGAAAAGAAATTAATATCAATTGATAAAATTCATACGGATTTTCAAAAGGCTGACCTTTATACTAAAGCTTTTGACAAAATGCGTTTTCAATACTTGCTTGGTATAAATGGTTTAAAATCTTTCATAGAAATTCAAAAGCTTGGTTAGATCATTTTTTTTGTTTTGTTTGTTATTTCATTTTTTTATTGTTTTTAGGGGGAGAAAATAGAAAAATACAATAATAGTGTGGTTTCGTTGGTACAGAAAAATTCTATAAAATCCAAAAACATTTAAATATTGAAAAATCCAAAAACATTGAAAAATTAAAAATTGAGTTTTGAAGCAAAAAAGGGAAAATGATAGTACATTGACTTAGCGGACCTAACATATGAATAAAGTAGACTAAAAAGTGCCATAAGATCAATTGTATGATGTGTATGATAGGCTTAACAGATCGTATAAGTGCTGAAAAGATATAAATCTAAATGCTTGCCAAATCTAGTGGTGTTACATCTTGATGCATAGTTAATATCTGTATTAAGTATCAAAAAGCTTTAAAGATTGCTGTGTGTGCATACATTCAGTTTTGAAGAGAATTCTGCTTTGTTTTATCTTTAATTTTGCAAAGAATTTCAACTTCATTTTTTCTTTATTTTTTATTCAAATCTTGGATCCTCTCTTGCGCGATAAGATTATCCGACCTGAGGGTTAGGATTTGGATATTCTGCTTTATTTTCTTGGCGTTTCGTATAAAATCTTGGACTTTCTCTGCGCAATAATACGGGATTATCCGAATTGAGAGTTAAGATTTTGTGCAACTTCTGCTTATTTGTTATCTTTTTATTTTTGTTAAAATGGAACCTTATATGCGTGTAGTAATACCGATCTTAAGGGAAAATTTTAAACTTTCTGCTTTATTTTCTTTTTGTTATTTTTGTATGAGTCACAGCTAATCAAATTCAAAGAAGAAAAACGTGCATGTGAAATTCAATGTATAAGAGATATGCAACTGTGTCTGACAGGTGGGTTCCACATAAGATTTGTGCTTAATTGAACTTTAAAATGTATCGTAAAGTTACGGACGGATCTGTCTAAAGTTTAAATTGGACAATTATATCTGCAATCATCTTTGGGTTACGTGCATAATAATGTCAAAATTTAAGTGTAGTCTAGGACGTTATTAGTCAATATGATTCCCTGCTCAACTCACAAAAATATGTATTGTTTTTCATTTACTGTGTTTAGTTCTATGCTACTTGAAAATTTTCAAAATATACAAAAAGATTTTATATTGTTTTCATGATACTATTGATAATAGGTGTGAGTTCGATCGAGTGTTGATAAGAGGATTATTCGGCCGAGTAAAGTATAATGGAGATTTAGGTAAATCAATGTACAACAAAGCGAACTTGTGTGAACAATACAAGTATCTGCTTCATGTTCTTATACATTGCCTGGGTGGTCGGAAAGGAGGTTTCGACGAGTGTAGGGTGATGTTACAATCTGCTTTCGTGGCCCTAGTGCTGAATAAACCATTCAATTTCTCTGAATTGGTTTACTATCATCTGAAGGAGAATATCACCAGCAGACACAAATTTTTAATGTATCCTCATTTTCTGCAAATGATGATCAACGACTTGGTGCCAGACTTGGAGAAAGATCAAGCTGATGTTATGAAGCTAGAACATATGAACGAAGAAACTATGAGACGGTTGAGATCTTATAGAGGTAAGAGTTTGGAAGATGGACCAAGGTATAAACGTTTGATTGGTCATTTAGCAGATGTTGATTATGTCGCCCCATCTAATGATCGTTGGATTCATGACGATTCCGATTTAGAACGTGAAGATGGTGATGGTAATGACGGTGGTGATGATGGTGGTGATGGTGGTCCAGGACCACAAGCTGAGTTAAGTTATGAACAGAAGCATAAGCGTAAAGGTAAAGAACCGATGACAGAAGAAGGGGAGAAAGTCAAGAAACAAAGAGTTAGAAGGGGTTGGGGATTGAGATACCAAGCCAGCCTTTTGTACCTTCTACTGCTGTTTCTACTCCTATTATATCTTCTACTGCTTCTCCAGTTCCAGGTGCACAGTTTCCACGATCTCCTACTCCTAATATTATATCAGATTTTCCTCGTTCTCCTACACCTGTGCAAATGCCTACGTCTCCAATGCCTCCAACTCTTACTACTATGAGGCCTGATATTCAGTTTGGAGATATATTACATAATGTATTGGCACAGATGCCTACACCGCAGCCAACTACACCTGTTACTCCTGTTACACCTATACCGTTGCCGAGGCCTGAGCATTCCTTTATGACATTCAGTCGTCCTCAGGGTCCTATGCAACCAATACATCCTAATTTTTATCTTATGGCTCCTCACGCTCAATGGTTTCATATGATGAATCTGTTGCATTTACAACACACAAATGCAAGCAGATCGAGCTGCACATGAGCTAGCGCAACGAAACTTACTGAGACATCTTCTTACAGCTCAGTGTGATAATAAAGAACTTCGAGCCCTTGTTACTGCTCAGGGGGAGAGGTTAGACAAACAAGAGGAGATTATTCTTCAACTGACATGCAAAGAAGATGAATTAAAGAAGTTGAAAAATAATGAAGATGACCAGGATGGTGCAGGGGGTGGGGTAGATCAGCAACCGGGCGGAAGTTCTACACCTTCGGCGGGTAATAAGACTGATGCTGGTGTTGGTGGTGGATCAGAAGCGAGTAATCTACAGATTGTTCCATATAAAGATTACACGAGAGCCAAGCCAATAGATGTTATTCCGGCTAATATGCTTCTGTTTGTAGGATTGGATGGGATTGTTTACAGTATGGTGAATGCTGATGAGATCGAAGAAGGTGAATTTGTTGATCATTCGTTAACAAAAGAACAAATTGCCTTACTTCTGGATCTAAATGATGATGAGATTGAGGAATTGGGTAAAAATGTGGATGTGGAGATGGAAGATCGTACTGATACAGGTATTCCTCATGGGAATGAACCTGATTTTAAAGAAGTGGAAGTGGAAGATGTTACTGCTGAAGAATATCTGGAGTTTTACACAGATAATAACAATGATTCGGGTATTCCATTCTTTACAACTGAGCATTTCAATGCAGCAGAGCATCGATTACAGGAAGAAAAAGTTAAGTTAAAAGCTGCTGAATCGAGCTATGTGTCCACTACAGAGAAGAAGAGGAAATGTGCTTTTGATGGTATGTTTGAGCATAACGTTGAAAAGATGAATAAGATGATCGAGACTTTCAGATATTATGACCGAGAAGATGTGAAAGTTGAGAAAGCTCGAGAATCTGCATACCAGATGAAGAAGTATAAGCATGCTAAAGACGTTAAAGGTGATATGGTGGCCAGGCAGTATGATTCAGATCTTAAGGTATATATCGTTAAGTGGGAGCACGGTATTTATTATTTCAAACGCCCACACGATATATTATCTATGACTCGATGGGATTTACGAACCTTAGCTAATCGTCCGTTTGTTAATCGTGGAGACAATAAATGGGCTAGCTGGTTCTGCAGGCAGTTATTGCATGAAACCCATTTTGGTTTCAAATTCTTCCAGCCTCAGGTGCCGAAACACAAATATATTGACGAGATAGATGCACGCACAGGATGAAGTTAATTTTAATAGTAAAACCGCCAAAGACGATGAAAAGGGTTCCGATGAAGATATTCCCTCAGAGTTTTTTCACCTCATTTAATTATTGGTATTATGATAATCATACAGGTGAAGCGGTTATTTTTTATGGCCAGGGTTTACACACGAAGACGTTACGTGTAATTGATCCAATGTGGCTGGTCAATCTATCTGAGTCTGACAACGACGCGTTATTCACAAGTCAGATCATATTCGCTAGTGTAAAGGATTATGATCTTGCAATGCAGTTTCAGAGGGTTGTTCGTATCTGCTACGCATACAAGATTCATAGCTACGTTGATTGGAAGACAAAGATGTTTCAACGCTAAAGTATGATAAAGAGCTAGAGACGAGGGGGAGTTTGTTGATACACGTTTTATACGTCTCAGTCTTAATCAGGGCATTAATGTAATTAGTATAAAGTATAGGGGTCTTAATGTAAATATGGCTAAATGGGCCATTCGCTCTAATGTAATGTTACATTCGTTACCCTGTAACGAATGTAACACATTCGTCTAATTGTAAGCTCATTCGTTAACCATGTTTAACGAATGAGATAACGAATGAGGGCTATTCATTATAGGTTAAAGTATTAACGAATGAGGAGTTCATTCGTATGGTTTAATGTAACGAATGACACATTCGTTAACTGTTAGGTTAACGAATGTGGTCATCCCTTATATATATAGTCTGTAAATTATTCATTAATGCAAGTTTTTCAAGTTTTCAGTTCATTCTCTCTCGTTACTCTGTCTAATTGTCATAACGTATTCCAGCTTAATCGTATATCAATCAACATGTGTATCGTTGTTATCAAGATCTAGATCCGTATTCAAGGTTCTTTCAATAAAATTTTCCAAAAATAAAACAACCAAGCATATCAAACGAGTTGACCTCCCATGAGCTTTTCATGGCAATTTGTATGGCCCAACTAAATAAACAACATAAAGTTTGTGAATTGGCCTCCCACGAGCGTTCCATGGCAATTTGTTGGCCCAATTCAAATAACGAGTAATAAACAATTGAGTTGTTCAGCCCATGAGTGTGTACATGGCATTTACCTGACCCAACTAATTAACGAATTATCGAATCCATAGAGTTGTTCGGACCATGAGCGTTACATGGCATTTAACCGACTCAACTAATATCGAATCAACGAATCATATATAAGTAGTTGGTGTATCTCGGGAACCACCCCGGACGATATGTTCCAACCCAACAATCAAATCAAAAATTATTCAAGAAATGAATAGTTGGAGTGCCCATGGATTTCCATGGATTTTCACCCAACTAAACATTTAAAATAATTTAAAACAAAAATTTGGAAGTATAACCGTTCAGCCGGTTATGTTTACCACGTAACCGTTTAGCCGATTACGGGTACCACTTGAAGTTATGTGGTTGTATGAGATTGTTCGTACCCCTACGCTTCAAGGTGAAAGAGCAAAACACGGGAATTCTTAAGGAATTTCCCACAATAAAATATAATCTACCAAAAATTAAGAGGATTTAAAAATATTTTGAAAGTTGAGGCATAACCTTGGAATTTGTGTGTGGGTGCAACAAATAAACAAGAATAATACAATTTAAATAATTAATCTAGGCAAGCCATAAACAATTTATTAAATAGCACATAAGGGAAATTAGATATGCACGTATAGGGTTCCTAACATATGTCTAGGACTAACGACCTATCTTATAACCTTAGGCTCTGATACCAATCTGTCACACCCCAACCTAAGGCAGAAATGCCGGGGCGTGATCCGATTGCTCATAGCTCAAAGATACTATCATATACAAAATATGACAATATCTAATTAATTATTTAGTTCAAATATTACACAACATTCAAATACAACAATACAATTTAAATAAATAAATACAATCCATTAAATTTAAGTTTCTCTTCAATATAACCCTAAGGTCTTTCTAAGTATTCATCCTTCAACTCAGCCAACCTGCATATGCGTAGAAAATGGAGTTTTGGTCAACAACACATTTTGAGTGAGTTTACCACCAGTTTTGCAATAAAATAAGGATAATATAATAAATAAGCAAAACGTAATAAATGCGGTAATGAAATCAAACCATAAGCATGTAAGTTGTCGATTAAACCATTGCCAAGCAAATCGGACGCTGGTAAATCAACCATAAGCATATAAGAATAAGACGGTTGCCAAGCCAATCGGGCGGTGGTCAATAGAATGAGAACCCTCTCCAAGGGGATATGTCAAACGATTGCATACAAAGACAAATAAGCACATAAGTAGATTTGATTAATCACACACAATTACACGTTTGCTATTTGTTGATATGTATGTATAGATATGTATATATATAGTATGATATACGCATATGTCCCCAAAACATTTTAGAAAACTGAGTAAAATAGGGGAATGATAAAACTCACCTGATTGATTAAGCCAAACGGGAATGAATACGACAAGAAACGATAATCACACTCCTCGAGAATTACCGATAAGAATCCTAATTAGATAATATAATATTATGAATGAATTAATAATGATGTAATACGTATATGAATTTAGGATTTCGATATGATTTGAGTTATATTTATGATTGGTATGTTACGGATTGATCGATTGATCTCTAAAGATTATTATTATTATTTAATTATAAAAATCATTGTTTATCATAAAATCGGGTTGACGAATGATTAGTTGAAATAACTATGAGTTAAGACCCACTATAATAATATACGTCTAAATATATAATTATAATAAAATTTATATCTTAAAATCGTTAACGAAATCCGATGGTAAAAATATAGGTAAGACGTTTTATCAAGTTAAATACGTTTATTATAATTTTCGTTGTAAAAATAATACATATATATACATGTTTATATATAAATATAATATACATATAATAAACATGAGCAACCTTATAAAGACGTTTTAACAACGATAAGCATCAACATTGGTGTCGGTTTCTAATAAAATAATAATGATTTATTACAAATAATATATATATATATAAACACGAAAATTTGTAATGAAGTTTACCGACACAAAACGTTTACTCTAGGATGTCGGTTAAGAAAAATATGGTTTATTTAATAATTAATATTAATTCTAATATACTATAAACTATTTAAAAAAACAATAAAAATCAAAATATCAAAAAAATGGGCTGCTGGGACTCGGACCTGCGACCCCAGCCGTCCAAGGGAGTTAACACACACACACCAGCCATGCGTGCTGGTGTGTCAGTTGTTAAAGGTATGAAAACAGTTTAATATATACAGAATCCATCTGAAACCCAATTTGTTTATAAACCCTAGAGTATTCAATCGTTTGATCCGTTCATTAGTTGTTCAATTAATGTTAGGGTTTATATTAAACGATGTTAGGCAACTAGAATGCATGTTTCAATTACCTCAGGTGATAATGAACTCAGGGAGAACGGCGACTCCCCTTGGGACGGTAAGAACAAGGATCGAACAGGGGTTTACGGCCACAATTGATGCAATTAAGGTTAGGGGTTCTGTTCGTCCGCCTATGAAGGAGGTGCAGCCATGAGTAATTGAATTATAATGAATCTTAGATTATATAAACGATTCTAGGTTAAGTCGGTTTTACTATAGAATCAATACACGTTTATGTCCGATCTTGTTTTTTAATTAGAGCAGTGGGTTAGGCCGAAAATAATGATAATAATCATAAACACGATTTAATTCCGAGTATAGAACGAAGATTGTGGCTCAAGAAAGTTAAACGGGTCACGAATTTGGGATACAGATATGGGTTAACGGGTTGGGTAATGGGTTATGAAGATTTTATGCAGAAATTGCACTTTGGTCCCTATAAATTGAAGGTGGAAACATTAGAGGGTTAAAGTTTTAGTTTCGGGTTAAAAACGTATATCTTTCAAAGTTAAGTATATATTAAATCAATATAATAAATAAATATAAATTGTATAATATTTTATCGATAAACATGATACTTTTCAAGGTTAAAAACTTCCCGAATTATAAAACGAGTCGTGTTATGGATATAAGTTCGTTCGTTGGAAAACCCGAGTTGTTACAGTGCGGTGGTGGTCTAGGAGCTGGCCACGCAGCGCTATGGGGGTGCTGCACATGTTGTTCGTGAGATCTTGTTTCTAAAACCCGCTTTTGGCATGAAATCGCGTATTTTCAATATGTTTGAAAGAAGTAAGAACCAAGTAATCATAATATAACTAAAATATGATTTCCAATTCATTTCTTACTGATCAAGAAATGATCTTATTGATTATATTCAGTGATTTTATCATAAAAGCCTTATTCACTTGCTTAAACGAGTAAAAAGGCCATAATTAGTTCGATTTAGCTTTTCCTATATAAAAAACCTTCAAAACTCTACCATAAAACTTTACATAAACCCTAAGCATCATCCCTCAGCCCTCACTAGCCTTTTCAGTCTCGTATTCTCTTCGGTTTTTGGTGTTTTTTTGAAGAACCGTTTAGAACCGGGAATCGGCCACAATGATTTTTACATTAAAAGGCAAACCTGTTTCAACTGTGGCATTCCTGGTCACATTGCTAAAAATTTCTTTCGTCTCACGTATATTCCTTATTACAGACACCATCAGAGGACTATGCCTCAAAATGCCTACAAAAACTCTCATTCTAATAAAACGAGGCATTATAAGGCAAAGCCTTATGACGACAATTGGAGAAGAGACAAAGCTAATAGGTCAAGCTCTCATCAGACTGAGCCCATTGACTCAAAGGTGGCATGAAAACACGGTTTCGGCTCTGAGACCGAAGTGGGACTCAGAACTGAAAACACTTAAATGGTCAAAGCTGACCGTGTTTTCTATCCGTAAACCGGAGACCAAGTCAACCAATTGTGTAAATCACAAAGTTTTCAAACCAAAATACAAATGGTTTCCCATGTCTCCGGTAACAAAGTCCTCAACATCTTCTGATTCAATTTTTGATAATCATGATGATATGTCATGGCAACCCGTAACACGGTTGACCAAGTCAGGCTTACCCAGAACTACTATGGACTAGGTACCCAAAACTAACTAGTCTCGCACATCAGCTATGGAGGAATATTATTAGGCCTTGGTTTGTTTATAGTGGTTGTTCAAGGCACATGACGGGGGACATATCCCAGCTGAGTGATATTAAAATCTTTAACGGTGGATATGATTCTTTTGCGGGAGGAGAGAAATGGAAGATTACTCAAACGGGTACTGTGAGTAGTGGGGTTCTTAAATTCGAAAATGTTAACTATGTTCCAGAGTTGAAGCACAGTCTGCTTAGCGTGTCACAGATTTGTGACAAGGGTTTTTCTACTCACTTTACTAACAAGGAATGTTTGATTCTAAAACCTGGAATCATAATACCAGAGGAGTGGGTTCTGGTCAGATCTCAGAAAAAAGATAATGTCTACCTGATCGACATGAACAAGAACGTTCCTGACGAAATTACATGTCTGTTTTCTAAAGTGTCAGAACAAAATGTCATGCTTTGGCATCGTTGCCTTGGTCATGACAATGTCAAAACCCTGAACCGTCTTGCGAAAAACAGTATTATTCATGGCCTACCAGTTAAAGATTTTGTAACTATTGAGAAGTGTGTGGCTTGTGCATTAGGCAAGCATCATCGAAAAGCACACAAGCCGAAGCTGATTATTACAATTTCCAGCGTCTTTCAGTTGCTTCACATAGACTTGTTCGGTCCGGTTCATGTTTCGAGTCTTTCTCGTAGTAATCATTGTCTAGTAATCACTGACGACTACTCTCGCTTCACTTGGGTGTTCTTCTTATCGAATAAAAGTGAGACTGCAGAATTGATCAAGAAGTTTGTGGTGCTTATGGAAAATCAATTGAACTTGAAGAACAAGGGAATTTGCTGTGACAATGGTACGGAGTTCAAGAACTCTACGCTGAATCATTTTTGTGCCGTGAAGGGAATTCTTCGTCAGTATAGTTCAGCTTGCACTCCACAGCAAAATGGCATTGCTGAAAGACGGAACCGTACTTTGATTGAAGCCGCAAGGATGATGTTATGTGAATCAAAGTTACCGTTATTCTTCTTAGCTGAAGCAGTCAACACTGCCTGTTACGTTCAAAATCGGGTGTTGATCAACAAATCTCATATGAAGACTCCCTATAAAATTGTTTATGGTCATGTAAGGCCCCAAACCCCGGGAACCCCACAGTTGATATTCATTCAAAATACTTAGAAATATATTTAAACTTGAAAACGGTTCCTTCCATTAAAACAAACATCTCAGAGTATAATTCAGCGAAAAACATAAATAATAAAATAAGTTCCCAAAAACCCGGGAATTTTGCCCAAAACCAATTTAAATAAACTTTATAAAACTTTTTGAAATAAAATGTTCAAAAATAAATTCTTCCATCCACGTATGCCCTTCACCGTCTAAGTAGCTTCGTGCACGTCCAAGCGATAAGGCATCCTCTTCCTAACCTGAAACTCACACTAACATGCACACAAAGTCAGCTTGAGCTGAGTGAGTTCAAGTTTTAAGTAAATAACATCAGTAATAATAGTTATGATAGTCATACTAAAAGTTTAAAAATAAAAAGGGTACATCAATTAAGTTATCATCGCTGATAAATAATCATTCTCATACATACATACATATATATATACATAAATATATATAAACATCCTTACAAGTACATCCCTATAAATATATAAATATATATATATATATAACATCCAAGTATAACATCAGGGTCGAGCAAACGTACAACCAAAACACGTAACATCTCATCAATGCATGCAAACACAAAGTAGGCATACGCAACCTCAGTAGTCGATACGACTACAACATCGCCAAATATGGGCAAAACAATAATGTATATATATATATATACTATAACATCCCGAGGCCTACCATATACTAGCAAGCCTATGTAAAACAGTTTAAACGTTTCATCAAGAAAATCACTTGGGTGTGCATGCTAGCCCAAAACTTAAAAGAGTTAAAAAGGGCATCATGAACTCACCTGAAATCAATCAAACACCAGCAACGAGCTAGGAAATCTCTAAGTGCACACTCACAAGTAAGGGCTTGTAAATTGTACACAACGCGTTACTAAACTAGACCGTAAAAACACACTCGCCTAATGGACCACCCAAACCCAATAGTTTGGCCCGAGGCCTAACCCATACTCATTCATTTAACCTCAGCCCCTAAAAACTTTCAATTAACCAAATCCACCCTACGATCACGGTCGGGGCTAACCATGATGCACAAATCACCCGTCGGTACGCAAAGTGAGTCGAATACGTGCGCAATAAATCTTAAAACCAATTGCCAAGCAAATCAGCCCCAAATGGACCAAATTCCCATCTTAACCTTTTCATGCATCATAATTATGTCACCCGAGTTGATAGGGTTGATGGTTCCTTTTTACAACACTCAATTTAACGTTTAAACGACAATTCGCGCACAACCGACTCGATTGACTAATTCACTAACCTAATCAGCCCCGAGTACCAAAAAAATAATTTTCCCACAGCCCTTGGATCCCCCTAGGGCTATGAAAACTGATTCGGTTGGTAATTCAATTGATTAATGCATCAAACTCAACAATTGACGATTCTACACCCGATAAACCCTAGTTTTCGAGCTAAAATCGATTGACTGACCTAGACACCTTCAATGACCCCGAAATTTTAATATGATGTAAATGCCATACCTGGGAATCTTTCTACACCAGAAACTCTAATTTTTATCCATGGAAAGCGGGTCAATTGCACATTGGCCGAAATCTGCCCAACGAAAAGAATCGGCAAAATTGAGCATCAAAACGATTAAGGGTGAACGAAAAAAGTGTTGGGGATTGTAGTACATACCTTGAACCACTTCTAAATGCCTTGGAATTGCTCAAAATTCGAAGCAAAGAAGGGGGGCTGTTCTCTTGGCCGATCAAAGCAGCTAATAGGGTTAGGGTTAGTTTATTTTTATTTTTATGATATAATAATATGTTACACACTAGCCCTCAAAGTTTAAGGGATATGGCAACTTGGAAGGAAAGGTTAGAAAACTAAACGTACCGGGAAGATGGTCGGGTCAACGAAAGATGCCGGTTAACTCCCAAGAAACGTACATACTCTACACGCTGAAAACCCTTAAACCGAACAACTAGCGGGCGTTACAAGTCCACCCCCTTACAATGGGATTCGTCCCCTAATCCCGACGCGACAGGAACAACTACGGATAGAGTTTCATCATCTCGTCTTCGGACTCCCAAGTAGCCTCGGAACCCCTACGGTACCTCCACTGCACCTTCACCTGTCTAACCACCTTACTCCTCAAACGCCTTTCCTGACGGTCAAGTATAGCAATAGGCTCCTTAACGTAGTTCAGCTTACTATCTAGCTCAATATCATCAAGAGGCACATGGGCCTCCTCATCGGCTAAACATTTCCTCAGATGGGACACGTGGAACGTAGGATGAATCCCCGCGAGCTCATCGGGCAACTCAGTCTATACGCTACCTCACCAACACGGGACAAAATACGGAACGGACCTATGAACCTCGGACTAAGCTTCCCCCTCTTACGAAAACGAATAATACCCTTCCAAGGAGAAACCTTCAACATAACCCGGTCCCCAGCCTCAAACACAATAGGTCTTCGCCTTTTGTCCGCATAGGACTTTTGACGATCCTGAGCGGCCTTCATAAAAGCCTTAATCTTATCGAGCTTCTCAGTCGTAGCCTCAACCACCTCCAAACTACCTAACTGTTTCTGACCAATGGAACCCCAACAGACTGGAGTCCTACACCTCCTACCACACAACATCTCAAACGGTGGCATCCCGATCGTGGCGTGATAATTGTTATTATATGAGAACTCTACCAATGGTAAGTGACGATCCCAACTACCACCAAAATCGATAACACAAGCCCGCAACATATCCTCAAGAGTCTGAATGGTCCTCGAAGACTGACCATCCGTCTGCGAGTGATAGGCAGTACTGATGAGGAGTTTGGTACCCATCTCCTCGTGAAACTTCTTCCAAAACCTGGAGGTAAAATGCGTATCCCTATCCGAAACAATAGATACCGGAACCCCGTGCCTAGACACGATCTCACGAATAAACACATCGGCAACTGCTCAGAATTAAAAGTCTCTCGAATCGGCAAGAAATCAGCGCTCTTGGTCAGTCTATCAACAATTACCCAAATGGTGTCATAATTACCCCTAGGAGTACGAGGCAGTTTAGTCACAAAATCCATCGTAAGATGCTCCCAATGCCACTCAGGTATCTCCAATGGTTGTAGTTTCCAGAACGGCTTCTGGTGCTCGGCCTTAACTTGTAGACACGTCTAACACTTACTCACATACTGAGCCACCTCAAACTTCATCGCGGGCCACCAATAATTCTTTTTCAGGTCTTGGTACATCTTGGTCGCGCCCGGATGAATGGAATAGCGCGACTTGTGTGCTTCATCCGAAATTTTACCTCTGAATCCCCCATACTTCGGTACCCACAAATGACCATCCTTATACTTCAACCCGTCACCGACGTCTTCCAACAATTTCTCCTGACCCCAAATACGTTCTAACATAATCCATTCCACCTGTAAGGCCTCATTCTGAACGTTGGCTAACTACTTCAAAATGTCGGGTTTAAGAATAAGTTGATAAGATTTTACACGAATGGGTTTCGGTCTCTCCTTCCGGCTCAACGCGTCGGCTACCACGTTAGGCTTACCGGGATGGTACATAATCTCCAGATCATAATCCTTAATCAACTCCAACCATCGACGCTAACACATATTCAGTTCCTTTTGTTCGAAGAAATACTTTAAGCTCTTATGATCGGTGTAGATAACGCAAGGAACACTGTACAAATAATGCCTCCACAACTTGAGCGCAAACACAACCGCCGTCAGCTCTAAATTGTGCGTAGGATAATTCGCCTCATGAGGCTTCAACTGTCGTGAGGCATAAGCGATGGCTCGACCTCGTTGCATCAAAACACACCCAGGCCCCTGATAAGAGGCATCAGAATACACCACTAGATCATCGGTGCCATCAGGTAAAGCTAAAATCAGGGCATGCGTCAACCGGTTCTTCAACTCGAGAAATGCCTCCTCCTGCTCAATGCCCCAAACGAACTTAACACTCTTCTTAGTCAACTTGTCAATGACGAAGTAATTTTCGAAAAGTCGGGGATGAAGCGGCGGTAATACCCCGCCAAGCCCAGAAAACTACGAATTTCAGATGGAGACTTAGGAGATTCCCATTCGTTCATGGCTTCCACCTTTGCAGGGTCAACCAAAATACCACTCGAGTTAATAACATGACCCAAGAACTGAAACTCGCGCAACCAAAAAGAGCACTTAGAAAACTTCGAATACAACTTGTTCTTTCGCAGTGCTTCCAAAACTTCTGTGAGATGACCGGCGTGATCGGATTCGCTTTTGGAATATACCAGAATGTCATCGATGAATACAATAACCGAACGGTCGAGCATCGGCCTACACACCCGGTTCATGAGATCCATGAACGCAGCCGGTGCGTTGGTCAAACCGAAAGACATCACGAGGAACTCATAATGTCCATAACGAGTGTGGAATGCGGTCTTAGGAATATCTTCCTCCCGAATTTTCAACTGATGATACCCGAACCTAAGGTCGATCTTCGAGAACCAACTAGCTCCTTGGAGCTGATCAAACAAATCGTCGATCTTTGAAAGAGGGTACCGATTTTTATTAGTGAGCTTATTCAATTCACGGTAGTCAATGCACACCCGCATGCTACCGTCCTACTTCTTAACGAACAGCACCGGGCCATAATTTCTTTCATCTCACTTGGTGCTAGACCGTAAGGGGCTCGAGCAACGGGTTTTGCGCCCGGCACAAGGTCTATCTGGAACTCGACCTCGCGATCCGGAGGCACGTCTGACAAATCATCTGGAAATACATCCGAGAAATCCCGAACGATAGGAACATCACAAACGGTAGCCACCTCGGTTTTCATATTTATAGCATACGCTAGATACGCCCCACTGCATCAACCTTCCCGCCTTAAGCATGGATATGACATGTGGCGTCACACCATTCCGGTCACCGAAGACAGTAATTTGGGTCCCATCCGGGGCCCTTAGACATACAAGTTTCCGACCACAAACGATCTGAGTATCAACACTTACGAGCCAATCCATCCCAAGCACCACATCGAAACCGCCAAGCGGCATCAAGTACAACCGCACCAGATGTCTATACCCAGAAAACTCGATGGAACAACCCCGAATAACCCTAGTCACGGAAACGGATTTTCCTACGGCGACCTGCAGTGGATGAACATGGTTCAACTTGAGTCTCTGGAGCTTGTGACTCAGGTTGTGATTGTTGCTGTAGGCTAGTGGTTGTTGTTGTTGCTGGTGTTGTGGTTGTTGTTTCAGTTTCACGAACTAGCACGCCCGATCTCGGATCTTTCTTTCTGCGCTTTCGTGGAATGAGATCAGCGGCTGGTTCCTCAGGGATATCAACTTCTTCATTTACAACAACTGCCTGAGGAGGCTTCAGAGCAGTTGACTGTAATAATTCTTTGAAAGCTTCAAAATCTCTTAATTGCTCATCAGCCAGAGCAGTATCCTTTTCACGGTGTTCTGTCTCTTCTTCTTCATCTGAACTGATCTCGAATGCAGTAGATTGCCTTTGAACAGGTGTCACATGTTCATCAACAATATGAGCTGTAACTGGTACAGCTTCAGTGTCAACAAATTTACCAAACTTTTCCAGAGCATTGAGTCCTTGATAGACAATCTTGGAGCCTTTCCTGGACTGCTTCATTAACCCAAAGGTGTTGGGTCCCATTGACTTCATGTCCAGTGTATCAACAGATTTGACAAGGTCGGTGTAGTGAGAGTCAAAAATCATTTGCAGAAATCTGGGATACATGAGAAACATCTCATTCTTCTTCTTTTCAGATTGCTCATCATTTCATTAAAAACGAACTTGGAATAGTTGTAATTCCAATCCATGATCAGAGCAACAATAGCAGACATCTGAGTATGACTGATCTCGTTAGACCCCCCCCCCCCCTTCTTCCTAACATGCATGTGAAGAACGTGTGAATCAAAAACCTCCAATATGGATGAAATAGTTTCTTGATTGCTGGAGGATAAGCACCCTCATAACCCATCCTGGTGATAATCTCAGAGACAGCAGCAGCAGAGTATTCTGTCGGGTGATCAGGTTAATCACCAAACAAAAGCACATCCCTTATAATAGTCTCTGTGATGACGACCGACTTATTCTGAACTTTGGAGTCAATCGACACAACTCCATCTGCTCCTCGAGGATTGATTGAGGCATTATTCCAAAAGTCAGTGATCATCTTTCTACAAATAACAGGGTTTTCTCGTAATGCGTGAGAAATCCTGCAAGTTTTGAGGCTGACAATCATAGACTTGAATTCTTTGTGGGCCAGTGGTGGATCAAACAAATGTCCAACTATGTTATGTGTGTCCACAAACTTTAACGGAGCCTGATCAGCCATTACTGCACCAAACGAATCAAGTTAGCTTGATCATAATTATATTTTAAGCATTTTAGGTCAAGTTTCAAAACATGAGGGGCCAATGATGACAAAAACAAATTTAATAGACTACAAAGAAAAGTGATAATCACTAAAAATAGTTGTTTTTGGTCCACAAGAGTTTTTTGTCCACATTAGATTTCGGTCAAAAGGGGTTTTCGGTTAAAAGCAAGTGTTCTCTGTCAAGATTAACCGAGAATATGAGTTCTCGGTCAATTCCAGTGATTTCGGTCAACGAAAGTCAACCGAGAACACGAGTTCTCGGTCAAGGCTAGAAGATCTCGGTCAACGAAAGTCAACCGAGAGCTCATTAACAGCGGAGGACAGAGAACCCTTTGGGTTTCTTCTTGGAATATGTGTCGTCTTCTCCAAGGCACCGAGATCACCATTAATCCTGCAACAAATCCCTTTAACTTCTAACAATTAACCCTAAAACAATCCAATACCTGCAACTCGATCAAGAGAACACCAAAAACAATGAAGTGAGATTAGCTTTGTGAGATTTACGGCTGAGTGGTTTGAGAAAGTGTTTTTGAATGAATGAGCATAAAATCTGGGATAAATATCATTTATACCAAAAAGAAATGGGCCAAAAACCCACAAACAAACCCAACCCTTTTGTTGCAGCCCAAATACTTTTAATCTCATACCTGACAATCCAGTCTGAAGCCCAAAGAAATATAAACCCATTGAAAGTAACCCAGTTAAGTTACATGTTTCGAGGCGAGTGATTTCGAGATAAAACAAAAAAACAAAAACATAAAGAAAACAAGAATAGTAAAATGTTATCTTTCTAAGTTATAAAAATAAAACTAAAACAGAATTTACCTATCCAGTCTTCAGAAAATCAGCATATATTGGGATCAAATTTCAGCTATTTAAAACCGAACCACCGTTTTTATGAAAAGATCCGAACATGAGATCATATTGATTAAAGTACTTTCACAATGATTCATTTTCAGCATTATTGTGACATAGTGGAAAGGTTGATAGCAGGTAATTTTTCATGATTTTCATTGCATTAGTGATATGATTAGATTCGATTAGGCATAAGACTTACATGGACATCACTTGTGGACCTCTGATGCCCCTTATCTATTCTCAAGGCGTATTTGGCTTTCCTCAGATCATCTCGATTTGACTCCAACCCCTTAGTACTTGATCAAAATAGTTTTCTCTAGACAAAATGATTTTAAGCTTTGAACGTTGGACTTACATGCCATCCGGACTTGCAAGCCTTACATTCAGGGTGTTTAGGAATTACTTGAATGCCCCACCCCTGTAGTTCCCTGAGACCCCTTTAAGCTTTTCGAAAACAATTTTAATGATAAATTTAATTAATTTTTTTTTAATATGAAATATAACCTTATCAAGATACTAGCGGGCTCGTGTATGACTGGGTAATTGCTTTTCTGCCTATCATTCGGAAAGATGTGTCTAGGGACATGCAAAAATTTTCAAAATGACTCTCCACAATAAGTTTAGCAGATTTAGTTTATATCACTTCAACTTTTACGTATCATGAAAAGCTTCCACACACATCAATAACCAATCAAAAGCCTTTTTAGCCTAATAACTTCACACATTAGGTACTCAAAATCAATTTATCTATCATTTCTCAAAGGTTGGGTCAATTTTCATTTAAAAATACTTTAAGCTATCTGAAAAGCTATTAGCTGAATAATAATATCATTTCCCTGATGATATTCCAAAGACGATTTAGATCCAATCACCCCAGCTGCCCTCAGTTTTCAGGTGAATGGCTATCTTATGTGTCTACAGGTAGATAATAGGACCAAACACATAATAAAATGTGTCCATCAAACTTTAAGTGGCCGACATGATTTTCAGTGAAAGAACTTAAACCGATAGTTAAACCAAAAATTAATTTTTTATGTATGTTCAGTTGCCCCGGTCACTTTCAGTCCTAAGGTTAATGGCTATCCCGTGAGTCAAGAATTGATGACAGGACCAAACATATGAAATATGTCCATTGAACTTGAGTAACCAGCATGATTTTAAGCAAGAGAACAAAAATTTTGATTTTTTTTTTATTTTTATTTTCATTTTTAATAAACACACACACACTCTCTCTTTTTGTATTTTTCTTTTTCTCCCCCTAAATTTGTATAGAAATTATGACACAAAAAAGTTTGTGTACACAATTTAAACCTCAAAAATACTCAGTCTTCAAAACGCGGCATCTTGAGAAACCCTACAAGCACATTGAATCTGGTTGTTCCAACCGGCTTCGTAAATAGGTCCACCACATTATTATCAGTGTGGACCTGTTCAAGATGAATTAGCTTCTGGTCGTAACAGTCACGGATAAAATGAATTTTAATGTCAATGTGCTTGGTTTTAGAATGCTGAACGGGATTCTTAACAATTGCAATGGCAGCATCATTATCACAAAAAATGGGAGTATCAAGAAATTCCAAACCGTAATCCAGCAGTTGATTTTGCATCCAGATAACCTGAGAGCAGCAGGCTGATGCAGCAACATACTCCGCTTCAGCAGTCGAAGTGGACACCGTCTGTTGTTTCTTACACTGCCATGAAATGAGACGATCTCCTAAGAACTGGCATCCGGCAGATATAGATTTTCTGTCAATGTCATCTCCACCATAATTACTATCAGCAAAAGCATAAAGATCAAATTCTGATTGTTTGGGATACCAAAGACCTAACTTCGGTTGTCCCTTCAGATATCTAAAAATACGTTTGACAGCAATTAGATGAGAGAGTTTAGGATTAGCCTGGAAACGAGCACATTGACAAACTGCAAACATGATATCGGTTCGGCTAGCGGTGAGGTACATTAGAGACCCGATCATTGATCGATAGTATATTTGATCTACGGGACTCCCTTCCGGATCAGATGACAATAAAGGCCTTTCCGCCATAGGAGTGTTAGCACTCTTGGAGTCTTGAAACTCAAACTTTGCGAGCATATCCTCAACATACTTCCCTTGATGCAGTAAAATTCCGGCCGAACTTTAACGAACCTGTAATCCCAGAAATGTTGTCATTTCCCCTAGCGAACTCATCTCAAATCGTTTCTTCATTACTTCTTCAAACTCCGCACACAACTCAGCACTGGTGGATCCGAAGATAATGTCGTCTACATAGATCTGGACTAAGATCAATTCTTTTCCGACAGTTTTGCGGAACAGGGTTTGATCAATGGTTCCTCGCTTGTAGCCGTGATCTAGAAGATGTGCTGTCAATGTAGCATACCATGCTCGAGGAGCCTGATGAAACCCATACAATGCCTTGTCTAACTTGTAAACATGATTTGGCTTCTTGGAATCAGTAAAACCCGGTGGCTGTTCCACATATATCTCTTTCTTGACCTCGCCATACAAAAATGCAGTCTTAACGTCCATTTGATACACTGTGAACCCCATAAATGAAGCGTAGGCCAAAAAGATTCTTATGGCTTCAAGTCTAGCCACTGGAGCATAAACCTCAGTGTAATCCAACCCTTCAACTTGACGAAAACCATGAACTACTAATCGAGCCTTGTTTCGAACAATAACCCCGGTGTCATCTTGCTTGTTCCGGAACACCCATCTCGTATCAAGTGCTTTCTTTCCCTCCGGTAACTCAACCAATTTCCAAACTTTCAACTTGTCAAACTGATTTTAACTCTTCATGCATAGCGTCTACCCAACTGGGTTCCTGGAGGGCCATGTCTACAGTCTTTGGCTCTATCTGAGATATGAAACAGGAAAACAGGCAACTGTTTATATTTCCAGTCTGACTTCTGGTTGACATGCCCGTTTCATGAGGACCTATGACATTCTCAATTGGATGATCTTTCTGAAATTCTTGAAGGTAGTAATTTATCGGAAACATCACTAGTAGAATGCAGGTTTGATAAATTCACGTCAATGTCAGCAATGGGGTTCTTCCATCCGGAGGTAGCTGTACTATGAGAGTACGAAGTGCTGGCGACATATTCATTTGGAATAACATCGGGAAAAGTGTGCTCCCGAAAATCTGACGAATAGGACCCTCCCCCTCAATTGTCGTGGTATCTTCAGACGGACTTTGCGAATATTCATTTTCTGGAAATGCTTCCGGCTGAGAACCAGATGCAGGTTTGTTGACATTTACTGGTTCAAGGACATCATCATCCAAGAGCGGAGAGATGTGGGATACTGCATGTGAGTCATCTTTCTCAGCATCCACTGTAGTGTTGCCGGAAGGTTCTGTGTTGATAACCGGAAACACATTGAACGGTTTGTAGAGTTCATTATAATCGAATAACCAGTCCGGACCAACACGAGCATCAGTCTCGTTTTCTTCCAACCAATGAACATCATACGATTCTAGAATCTGTTTAGTAGACTTGTTGTAGACCCTGTAAGCAGTATGGTCCGCGTAACCAACAAAGTAGCAATCATCAGCTTTGGCCCCAAATTTCGGAGTAGACTTGAGGTTCAGTAGAGTGCATGGGCAACTAAAAGCCTTGAAGTGCGCGACAGTAGGCTTATGTCCATAGACAATCTCATTAGGAGTCTTCATTTGTTATTTGTTGATTATCACCCAATTCTGAACATAACAGGCCGTATTAATAGCTTCTGCCCAGAAAAATAATGGCAGCTTAGAATCACACAGCATGGTCCTTGCCGCCTCGATAAGAGTCCTGTTTCTCCTTTCAGCTACACCATTCTATTGAGGAGTCCGAGCTGAACTGTACTGACGAAGCACTCCCCTCTCAGAACAAAAATGATTCAAGGATGCATTCTTGAATTCCGTACAATTGTCACAATGAATTCCTTTCAGCTTCAAATTCAACTGATTGTGGCCGAAAACTAGTTGTAGCCGAGAACTGATTGTGGCCGAAAACTAGTTGTAACCGAGAACCGTTGTGACCGAGTACTAGTTCTAGCCGAGAACCAACAAATTTCACCAAGAACGACCAAATGGTGGCCGAAAACAATGAAAATGACTGAGAACTTCCAACAAACCCAAAGATGCTTTGACCAAATAATTTTGGTAACAAATTAAATCTCGAAATCTCTGGGATTTGAATTTTAACCAAGATTAGGTCAATCTACCTTTTTCCTTCTCCGACGAAAGTATCACTGGAAAATCAAACCACAACCACCAAAGATCAAAATCTTGAATTTTTGATATCACAATAACGAGCCTGAATAGGTCTAAGGCTCTGATACCAATTGTAAGTCCCGAATCTGGATCACTACAATTATGATATCAACAATCTAGTTGTTGGTGCGGAATTCCAACACTAGATGATTCAAGAATACAAAAATAGTACCAAGAACTTGCTTCAAAACACACGTTAATATTAACGTCGGGTGCTTAAGCACTATTAATACAAAAACTCATCTATGATAACTCTTAGACAGCCAAAATCTCCAGTGAACGAACAACCTAACCCTAAACAATGCATTCTATATATAGGGAACAAACCACTCAAGTCCAATACCTAACCAAAAGCCCACCGAGATCCAAATGGATCTCGGTTTACATATACAGCCCAAACAAAATAAACATACTAAGTACAAACCAAATAACTAGGCCCAACAGTAATAATAGTTATGATAGTCATACAAAAAGTTTAAAAATAAAAAGGGTACATCAATTAAGTCATCATCGCTGATAAATAATCATTCTTATACATATATATATATATACATAAATATATATAAACATCCTTACAAGTACATCCCTATATATATATATAAATATATATATATATATAACATCCAAGTATAACATCAGGGTCGAGCAAACGTACAACCCAAACACGTAACATCTCATCAATGCATGCAAACACAAAGTAGGCATATGCAACATCAGTAGTCGATACGACTACAAAATTGCCAAATATAGGCCAAACAATAATGTATATATATATATACTATAACATCCCGAGGCCTACCATATACTAGCAAGCCTATGTAAAACAGTTTAAACGTTTCATCAAGAAAATCACTTAGGTGTGCATGCTAGCCCAAAACTTAAAAGAGTTAAAAAGGGCATCATGAACTCACCTGAAATCAATCAAACACCAGCAACGAGCTAGGAAATCTCTAAGTGCACACTCACAAGTAAGGGCTTGTAAATTGTACACAACGCGTTACTAAACTAGACCGTAAAAACACACTCGCCTAATGGACCACCCAAACCCAATAGTTTGGCCCGAGGCCTAACCCATACTCATTCATTTAACCTCAGCCCCTAAAAACTTTCAATTAACCAAATCCACCCTACGATCACGGTCGGGGCTAACCATGATGCACAAATCACCCGTCGGTACGCAAAGTGAGTCGAATACGTGCGCAATAAATCTTAAAACCAATTGCCAAGCAAATCAGCCCCAAATGGACCAAATTCCCATATTAACCTTTTCATAAATCATAATTATGTCACTCGAGTTGATAGGGTTGACAGTTCCTTTTTACAACACTCAATTTAACGTTTAAACGACAATTCGCGCACAACCGACTTGATTGACTAATTCACCAACCTAATCATCCCCGAGTACCAAAAAAATAATTTTTCCACAGCCCTTGGATCCCCCTAGGGCTATGAAAACTGATTCGGTTGGTAATTCAATCGATTAACGCATCAAACTCAACAATTGATGATTCTACACCCGATAAACCCTAGTTTTCGAGCTAAAAGCGATTGACCAACCTAGACACCTTCAATGAACCCGAAATTTTAATATGATGTAAATGCCATACCTGGGAATCTTTCTACACTAGAAACTCTAATTTTTATCCACGGGAAGCAGGTCAATTGCACCTTGGCCGAAATCTGCCCAACGAAAAGAATCGGCAAAATTGAGCATCAAAACGATTAGGGGTGAACGAAAAAAGTGTTGGGGATTGTAGTACATACCTTGAACCACTTCTAAATGCCTTGGAATTGCTCAAAAGTCGAAGCAAAGAAGGGGGGGCTGTTCTCTTGGCCGATCGAAGCAGCTAATAGGGTTAGGGTTAGTTTATTTTTTTTTTATGATATAATAATATGTTACACACTAGCCCTCAAAGTTTAAGGGATATGGCAACTTAGAAGGAAAGGTTAGATAACTAAACGTACCAGGAAGATGGTTGGGTCAACGAAAGATGCCGGTTAACTCCCAAGAAACGTACATACTCTACACGCTGAAAATCCTTAAACCGAACAACTAGCGGGCGTTACAGTTCACAAGCCTACAGTCACACATTTTTGAGCCTTTGGGTGTCCGTGTACCTTATTAAATCTTGAGTCGACTCCAAAATTTGAATCCAAGGCAAATGATTGTTACTTTGTTGGTTATGCTGGTCGAGCTGCCTACAGATTCTACAACAAAGCATCGAAAAAGATCGTCGAATCATATGATGTGCGATGGATGGAAGAGAATGAGACAGATGCTCGTGTGGGGCCCAACTGGCTATTTGACTATGATAAACTGTTTAAGCCATTCAATGTGTTTCCAGCAGTCGATACTGAAATATCAAGGGTAGGAACTTCTACTGTTATTGATGATGATGAAGATATTCCTGCTGATATTCCAGAGCTCCTATGCTAAGTGTCGATCCGTCTGAATCTCTGTACACTACTCAGCCGTCATCAGAGAATTTGGGAGAGAATGTCACCGAGACTGTATCCCCACAAGAGCCTTCTATAGCAGAGGTTTCACCTGTTGAGGGGGAGAGTGTCATTCATCATATATTTGGTAGCACTCTAGTCCCTGTTGCCCTTCCAAAAGAATATGTTGCCAGTACCTCGTACTCACATAGTACCGCAACATCGGGATGGAGGAACCCTCTCACCGAAGTCCTCAAAGATCCAACAAATTTACCAACAATTCAACGGGATCACCCCATTGACTGTATTATTGGTCCCCTTCAAGCTGGCGTCTTAACCAGAAGTCAGACTGGAACAATCAACAACTGCTTGTATTCTTGCTTCATTTCACAAATTGAGCCTAAGACAGTTGACATGGCTCTGCAAGAACCAAGCTGGGTTGACGCCATGCATGAAGAACTCAATCAGTTTGAAAAACTCAAGGTTTGGAGGTTGGTCGAATTACCCGCTGGGAAGAAGTCGCTGGATACAAGATGCGTTTTTCGCAACAAACAGGATGATAATGGGGTTATTATTAGAAACAAGGCAAGGCTTGTGGTTCGTCAGGTAAAGTGTTTGGACTATATTGAGGTGTACTCTCCTGTGGCTCGTCTTGAGGCCATTCGGATCTTCTTGGCATATGCATCGTACATGGGATTCACAGTCTATCAGATGGATGTCAAGACAGCATTCTTATATGGTGAAGTGAAGGAGGAAATTTATGTGGATCAGCCACCGGGATTTGTGGATTCAAAGCATCCGTCGCATGTCTACAAGTTGGACAAGGCTCTCTACGGCCTTCATCAGGCTCCACGAGCATTGTATGCGACGTTGACAGCTCATCTTTTAAAGCACGGGTATAAGCGTCGAACCATTGATCAGACACTGTTTATAAAGTTGTTGAAAGAGATCTAATCTTGGTTCAGATTTATGTGGATGACACCATTTTCGGTTCTACCTGCACTGATCTCTGTTCTGATTTTGAGGAAGTGATGAAGAAAAGATTTTAGATGAGTTCGTTGGGGGAGATGACGACTTTTCTGGGTTTGCACGTTCGTCAAAGCTTGATGGGCATTTTGCTACATCAAGGGAAATATGTCGAAGGTATGCTGTCAAAGTTTGAGTTTCAAGATTCCAAGAGCGCGGTGACTCCTATGGCTAAAAGACCTCTTCTTTCATCAGATCCTGAAGGGAAACCCGTAGATCAAACGTACTATCCATTGATGATCGGGTCCTTAATGTATCTTACCTCCAGCAGCCCTGACATCATGTTCGCAGTCTGTCAATGTGCTCGTGTCCAGGCTAATCCTAAACTCTCTCATTTAATTGTTGTTAAACGTATCTTTAGATATCTGAAAGGGCAACCCAAGCTCGGGCTTTGGTATCCCAAGAATTCAGAATTTGATCTGTATGCTTTTGCTGACAGCAATTATGGAGGTGATGATATTAATAGGAAATCTACGTCTGCTGGATGTCAATTTTTGGGGGATCGACTCATCTCATGGCAATGCAAGAAACAACAAAAGGCGTCCACATCCACTACTGAGGCTGAATATGTTGCTGCTTCTGCCTGCTGTTCACAGGTTATATGGATGCAACATCAAATACTGGATTACAGTTTGGAATTTCTTGACACTCCTACTTTCTGTGATAATGATGCTGCCATTGCCATTGTTAAAAACCCGGTTCCGCATTCAAAAACCAAGCACATCAATATCAAAATTTATTTCCTTCGTGACTGTTACGACCGGAAGTTAATTCATCTTGAGCTGGTCCATACTGATAATAATGTGGCGGACTATTTACGAAACCGGTCGGAACATCCAGATTCAATGTTCTTGTAGGGTTTCATAAGATGTTACGTTTTGAAGACTAAGTATTTTTTAGGTTTAAATTTTGTATATAAATTTTGTTTTTGCTTGTCATAATTTTTGTACAAATTTAGGGGGAGAAAAAGCCAAAAAAAATATATAATAAAAATAAATAAAAAAAATAAAAATCGTTTTGTTCTGTCGCTTAAAAATATACTGGTTACTCAGGTTCAAGGGACATATCTTTATGTTTGGTCCAGTTGTCAGCTCTTGACTTACGAGATAGCCATTAACCTAAGTACTAAAAGTGATCGGGGCGACTGAATATAAATAAAAAAATTCTTAAGTCTTTGGTTTAACTATTTGATTTTAGGCTCTTTCACTGAAAATTATGTTGGTTACTTAAGTTTGAGGGACATACATTATTATGTGTTTGGTCCTACTGTCTACCTGTAGACATCATATAGGATAGCCATTTACCCAAAAACTGAAAGTGACTAGGGTGATTGAATCTAGAATTGTCTTCTATGTTATCATCTAGGAAGTGATATTATTATTTAGCTAAAGCTTTTTAGAAGCTTAAAATATTTTCCAATGAAAATCGATCCAACCTTTGAGAAATGATAGATAAATTGATTGTGTGCATAACGTGTGAAGTTATTAGGCTAAAAAGGCTCTTGATTAATCATTGAAGTGTATGGTAGCTTTCCATGATAAGTAAGTTTGAAGTGATACAAACTAAATCTGCTAAACTTATTGTGGAGAGTCATTTCGAAGATGTTTGGATGTCCCTGGATATATCTCTCCGAATGATAGGCAGAAAAGTAGTCATACACGAGCCTGTTAGTGTCTTGATCGCCAAAAATATTGTATTTCATAAAAAAAATAAGAAATAAAAAAATTTTATGTAAATTTTTATCATTCAAATATTTATTTTGAAAGCTTAAAGGGGCACCAGGGAACTACAGGGATGGGGCATACAAGTAAGTCCTAAACACCCCGAATGTAAGGCTTGTAAGTCCGGACGGCATGAAGTCCAACGTTCAACATTAAAGCTTAAAATTATTTTTGAATAGAAAAATTCTTTTGATCAAGCACTAGGGGGTTGGATTCAAACTGGGGTGATCTGGGGAGAGCCAAATACGCCTTGAGAAGAGATAAGGGGCATCATAGGTCCATAAGTGATGTCCATATAAGCTTTGTGCCTAATTATATCTAATCGTATCACTGGCGCAATGACAATCATGCTATGTTTATAAATGCCTGCCATCAACCTTTTCACTATGTCACAACAACGCTGAAAATGGATCATGGTGAAAGTATCTTAATCAATATGATTTTATGTTCAGATCTTTTCTTAAAAAGGTTGTTTGTTTTAAAACAGCTGAAATTTGATTTCAAATTATGTTAAATCTACTGAAGGCTAGATGGATAAATTATTTTTGTTTTAGTTTAGTTTTTATTATAATTTTATTATATTTTTTTATTTTTATTCTTTTACCTCATGTTTACTCGTGTCGGAACAAATGTCTTAAGAGATTATTTTTTATGAAATGGGATTTTTCTAGATCATGAGTTTGACTTATGCAAATAATGTACTTGGGCCATTCTGTTTGGCCCAGCGGGTTTCACTGTCATATAATCTCGGCCTGGTTAATTTGGCCCCTATAGCTGTTCTCGGCTCGTTTGGATTCTCGGCCCAAAATAGTTGTTCTCGGTCCATATGAGTTCTCTGTCCAGATGGGTGTATCTCGGAAGTTTAAAAGACACTCATTGCACATCATTAGTCATTCTTGAAACTTGCAAACACTCAAGAGTTTTCATCTTCCAAGATCTTCCGAAATCAAAAACATCTAATCATCCTTATCCATCTTTTCATGTCTTCTTCTAAGCTAGTATGCAGAAATCCTTGAGGTAACAAAGTCTAGCAAATATCTATCTTTGATTCTTGGGTATGATGGTTTTGAGGTAACAGTGACTTGATCGGTCCGCGAGTTTAGTCTGTCTTTTCGGTTTCTTCTTGAAGTTACTAATTGTTTTTCTGACTTTTTTTAATGAAGATGAAGGTTTGGTCATCAATGGTGATTGGTAAAATGGAGAAGATGATGGGTCGTGTCCATGTATTCTCGATGGAGATTGACCAAAATCTCTTGGTCAACCAGAGAATTCCTTGGTCAACTGACATCACAAGGAGTTCTCGATCAAACTTTGACGAGAATCCATCCGTTCTGTATAAAACATATCGTATTCGACGTTTCTGAGTCGATTGAACCTAAAAACTCCAAGTATTTTCTTTAACAAAAGGCATGAGTATCTACTTCTATTGGCAAGTAGCATCACTTGTGCCAGATTGTTAGTCGGCTTCAATATTTCAAGAATAAAGGCACTAAATAAGACACTCAACTTCCAAGTGTCTCTCTCGAAGCCACGGTATATATGCCGGAAGGAAGGTATCAACGAATGGATGCTGATCAATCAGGCTGGGAAACGGGTCCCACTCCCAAAAATGATACTTCAAGTGGTGGATGGGGAAGCTGCTAATCTAACCAAGCTCAACAGATGAAAGCTACGGATGCATGTTAAAAGAGTACGGTTGATATTTTGAAGATAGCTGAGATCAAGTAATAAACCAAGGGGGAGAATGTTGGGCCGTAGTTTGTCGTTTATGCTTTGTATATTAGGCTTAGTTGGGCTTTTGTATGTAAACCGATATCATTTGATCTCGGTGGGCTTTAGCTTGTTTTGGGCCTAGTTGGTAGCCTATATATAGAATATATGTTTACTATTGTAGGGTTGTTCGTTCAAGTTTATCAATCACCCGTGTAAGTTTGTTAAGGGCTTAAGTACCCGACGTATCAATATACGTGTGCTTTGAAGCTTATTCTTGTGTTTTTTGTGTTTGTGTTAGCTTTATAGAATCGGCTTGGTGATTAGTTTCCTCCTAACCATTGAGTTACTTGATATCAAATTGAAAGATCCTTCTCGGCACTTACAGTCTTAAATTTGTCGTGGTAGTCCCCGAATGTACTTCCCGATCACGCGATAGCGGGGTAACGAGATGAGGTACCAGTACACTGAGTTCAATGAAACGGGAGGTGTAAACTGTGTGCTCACCACCTTCCTGCTTGAGGTTCTAGAACTCGATCTCCAAGTTCATGAACTCGTTTCGAGGACAGAATTGTCGGGTCATCAGGTCCTTCAGTACATTCCACAGCAAAGCCATGGCAGTTTCGGCACCTCGAGTTAACTTTTCTTTAACCCAGCAAATAAGTGCCCCTTTTTCAAAGACACTTGAGGTGAATCGGGTTCGCTTAGCATTAGGGCATTCAATGTAGAGGAATACACTCTCCATTTCCTCATACCGCTAAAGTAGGATAATGGCACCTTGAGTCCCGTCAAATACTGGGGGTTTGGCATCGGTGAAGTTCTTGAATGCAACAACAGGAGCTTTAGGCTTGGGTGGAGCAGGGTTGGTGTTAGCCATGAGTTTTTGATGCATTTGGATCATCATGTCAGGAAGGACCACAGCTAGTTGCTTAGTGATCTGGGCAGTCATCATGTGGCTAGGGGTTCCAGATGAACAACACATAGGGTATCGGGAAGACATTCTGCGAACAAGGGTAACGAAAATCGTGAGACTCGAAATAATTATGATGTATAAAGAAAATAAATCTTTGTTAAAGTTTTTTAAATTTGAAAACCATAGCAATAATAATAAGCATTGTGTGGAACTTAGAGTTTTCTTGAACCACCATGGACTCTTATGTTTCAAAACAAAAATCAAAATTCTTAATTAAATTGAACCAAAAGATGGGCATTCGTGTATCACCATGACTTGACAGACTTTCGGTTAAAACACATTGTAAAACATTGAGGGTTAGAGTCACATGTCGCATAAACCAACTTGACTTGTATGACATCTTAATGAGTATAACCATATCCTGTTCACAAAGAGGACATGGTCACATTTGAAAGCTTAAAGTTGCGACTGATATGGCGTTTGGTGTGGTACGCTTTAGCTTGATATGTTTCATGCCCTTTCTGAACACTCCAGGTAAGCAACCGGGTCCCCCGTCTGATTGGGATTTATGTGCATTGCTTATCCTTAGGTTTCAATAAACTTGGCGTCAAGAGTTTGGAAAACAAGTACGTCCCCGTTCCAGTTACTACATACCCGTTACGTAGAACCATCTTTAAAAAAAAGAAATGTCCAAAACCGAAATAAAATCAATTGAAAATGATTTAAAAATATCTATTTTAGGTATAAGCCTTGGACTTGTGTGTGTGCTTGTGTACATGAGTCGTAAATGAAATCAACAATAAAATAATAATAATAAGTGCATTTGAACAATCAAGTAAAGGCCCACATAATTTCTAATCATGCAACCTAAACAAATTAACAAATAAGCTATAACGAACTAAAGCACTGCGTCTAATGTCATATCTTATAGTCACGGGTCTGATTCCAATCTGTAACACCCCGGCTTAAGCGGAAACGCCCGATTGTAACGTACAGATTGTTCAAACACACGTGACACTATTATGCGACAACAATATAATTAATTTATTTAAAAATCTCAAGTACACAAGTTTAAAGTAAGTAAATACATTCAAATAAAGGAAAACAACTATATTAACTTGTTAATAACTTAGAACTAGTATCTTCATCACTTAACCTATACTAATTGTACATGTAGCATGTATATAAAATAAACGGTCAATTACAAGTAGTTGGTGAGAATCATATAGTTTTGATGTAAATACATAAAAACCATACAAATCTATGAGCATGTGTAACAACGCAAGTAAGGTCCTTTCCATTTGGTAACAACCAACGTACTCGAGTAATCTCACAACGCACGCAAGGTCCTTTCCAGTTGGGGAAAACCAACATACTCGGATAATAGCACAACGCAGGCAAGGTCCTTCCAGTTGGTAACAACCAACGTACTCAGATAATCGCACAACGCAAGTAAGCAAATGAACACACAAGTCCATAATGCGAATTGTAGTTTTGAATAAAGCATACTAAGTAATTATTTGAGTAGAATATACATGCTACCCCCAAAATGTAAAAGCGTTTAAAAAAGGGGTGTGAGAAATTCACCTTTGATATTGAAGCGTAAATAAAAGAAAAGCCAAAAACGCGTCAAATAAGTTGAAACGGTTGAATCTCACGATCTATAAATAAAATAATATGAAAATTTAACCATTAACGGAATTATTAAAGTTAATTACTGTATAAATTTGTTGGGAATATATATTATTTTATTATAATTTTTACTAGTTTAAGGCATTTGATTTTTTTAATAATATTATATGCTTTAACGAAAATTTTAATGGTTTATATTATTTTAATAACATTTGATTAATAACTTAACATTAATTATAGAAATATGATATTTACAAAGCACGGGTTAAATTTTACGAATTAAAACTATTTTCTAACGGTTTAACAGATCAAAGCTAACTAATTAAAGTTTAACGAATAAAATTAACGAACGAATTCTAATCAACGGATGAACGAGTTTGAAAGTTTGATTTTTAAATAGAATATGATAGTTTATAATTTATAAAAAATTTATTTAAGTTGAAATTAATTATATTCGATTTATTATAATTTTTAAATATTTTATTTGATTATTAAATATAAGAAAAATGATTTTTAAAAAAATACACAAAATGGTGGACAGACCCGGGTTCGAAACCAGGTTTGCTGTATCACACTGATCTGAAAGATCCACTGGACCAGCTTATAATTTTAGTTAAAGAATGGAAGCACTAATATATAAATTACATAACATGTTCATCATCATCTTCCTAACCCTAGGTTTCTAATCCTTTAATCTGTTCCTTACTTGATCCAATTAGTTTAGGGGTTTTGATTGCCAGCCAAAATTGAATAAAAATCATATCTTAATTACCTGGACTGATTATGATTTGACGGAGAACCAGAGCTTGGCCGGAGACGAACTTGCCAGATAAATTACAAGATTTAGAGGTTGTTTTAGTATAAGGAGATGCTATGAGCACGATTAGACTATGATGTGTGGTCCATTTATAGTCTCAATTGAACCGTTGGACGATAATTACCCATTATAAGTATGTAATAAGTTTCCGGCCGTCAGGGGTTTAATTCAGCCATATATTCTCATTAATACACGTTAATATCGTTGATTAATGTTGACGGTTAATGGAGAAAGGTGTTACAAACATTATTTGGTGTTAAAATGCGTTTTGGGTTGAGTTTAATGCTTGTCGGAACACTAGGTGCGTCGCCGGCGGCGACCACTCTGGAAAAATGGGGAAGAGAGGGGAGGGGGTTGGGTATATAATATTTTATTATATTTTAAAATTAAGTTTGGGTCTCTTTATTTTCATAAACTATTAAAATCAAAATAAACTATATTTATAATATGAACCATAAACTTTTGAATTATGTTAAAATAAGATAAAGTTTAAGAATTTTTTTTTTTTGGATATTTACATATTATACCCGAATAGCTTGCGAATTGTTTAAAATTTTACATTCCGGGTTCGTTAGTTGAACAAAAGTAATATAAACGAATGAACGATGAACTTCAATCGTCAGGAATAATTTATTAATAACAGATAATAAAAGAAATACATCAAAACGACCCAACGGGTTGGGTTAACTAATACAAATTCAACCAAATACGAATCAAAATTGGCGAATGTCACAGCGGTGCATGTATGGCCTATCGGGCCCTCCCACTATGAGTATATGTATGTGTATGAGTCACTTCCACCAACAGAAACTGTAAACAACTAGCACGTAATCACATAATTTACAAGCATTATGATATGAAACAAATATATACGATACACATATGTGAATATTAGTTTACAACATGAAATAATAATAAAAATTTTGTAACGTGCCATACCCCAAAATGGTAAAAGATGAAAAAGGGCTAATGAAAACTCACAAGATAAAGTTTAAGCGAGCAAAAGTTGAAAATAAGCGTTAAGCGAGCTGAACCTGGCGATCTCAGTTTAACGAGCGATCCTAAAAATGTAATATCATTCTAGGTTCAAAACTAGGTGCAAAGGAAATGAAACGAGAAAGAAAAATAATAAACAAATGGTTTATCATTTGGAGTTTTAAAGAAGGTTTTGGAAAAAATATATATATATTTCTTATAATTTGTTTTAATTTTGGTCGAAATAGTTATAAGTAATTTGTTTTTAGTTTTTCTTAAAAGGTTTAGTTATGATAGTTATTAGTCACATCATTTTAGTTTAACTCGTCTCAAGAAAAGTGAAACGGTCCAAATTAATTTAAGCGAGTGGTTTGGTTTTGGTCCAACACAAAGTTGACAAAATTCTAAAATTTGGTTCCAACATGCTAGTTTGATTGTTTTAGAGTTGTATAGACGAAAGAAGGTTGCTAAACATGTTAAAAAATAAAAACTCCGAACGTTGAACAAACTATAACAAAATCAAACTGGGTTCATTTTTCACGAACTAACAGCATGGTCAAATTGTTTTTGGCATGGCATCTTATTCAAACGATGGTATCGCCCATAAACTAACTTGAACATACCTGGGGAAAGGCTAAGAAAATAATAAGAAAAAGTCTTGAACTTCGACAATTGACTTTTGGAAGTCAAACAATCAAGAAGATGTAATTAGAGAGTAACCCCAATTTCTTAGTGAATTGTGTTGGGGAAAAGACGAATGCAAAGGATTGAATTACTATTTAAACGAGAATTCCTCAAGAATATGTTTCAATTTGATTAATTGTGTCAAAGTAAATCAATGGAGTCGAATAGCCATAGATATGATGAATTAATCATAAATAACAAGTTGCAATAGAGGAATAGTGATAAATTATTATTATGATCATCATTATAAGTTCAAACAAAACATAAATAAATTGAATTGGTCTTGAATCAGTTTGAATAAAACTAAAATAAAAGCATAAACAAGGAACCCGCGGTTAAATTAAAGTAATAAATTTTACATCATAAATATAAATATCAAAATTAATCATGAGGAACATAATAATCGAATCCAAATATACGTGGATCCGAATTATATCGAAAATTTTAAACAGGTCGGGTTTCAGGTTAATTTGAAAACGACAAATGTCACAGGATTCACAACTTTTAAAAATTTCGCCCCGAAATTGAATAAAAACAAAATTAATGAAAGGTAGCAAACCACTACACGGAATTGTAAAAATAAAAGAAATATAAAATAACACAAATCTTCGAATGACCTGAAAAACGCTAAAATCAAGAAATAACACGGGCACTTATGTATAGGATGTACTAGCCTAATTATATTGCAATGTGTACCGTTGCCCTGAAATCATCCTAATTTCTACGTTATTTGCACACAACAATACATGCTATGAGTTCCCTATAAGGGCTTTGATCATTACGTGTGCACCCATTGATATAACGCTTAATATACATAAATCCCTTGTAAATTTTATATAATATTTTATTAGTTTATGTTTGGTTTTTATTAGAATTTGTATATTACTAACACATTTGAATAATGTAGGTACCAGGACTTGTTCGTTGTTAAAAAGAGCGAAAAACAAGCTTAAATGAGATAAACCGGCAAACCTAAGCATCAGGAAATGACCCGGACCGGACCAGACCAGACCCCCCCCCATCAGAAGCACCGTGCGGCCAGAGGGGAGCGACGCCGCCACCACTTTTTTGCAGAACTTTCGATTTTTGATGATTTTGGGCCTTGAAAACCTATTTAAACACCTCTAAACCTGACGTGCTTATGATACCGTTTGGGACGAATTTCAGAGCTCAATATGAGATATTTTGGAGGTTTTGGAGGCTTGGAATCATAGGGTGACGTGCTTATCATTCAACAACGAAGACCACGGGTTTTATCGCCTTTCATCTTTCGTTTATCTTGTTTTTTCACCATGAATTCTTCTATGATTCTTTTGTTTGACTTTATGATGCTGAGCTAAATATTATAGACTGCCTAGGCTTATGATGAACCTATTTTGACGTTGTGATTTGATTTGGGATTTATTTATCGTTATGGTTTTATGATTTAGTAAAAGGTTTAATTTTATTAAATTGACGCATATGGATACTTAGGTTTGTTTGTTGAGTTTTATTATTCCATAGTTTCCTTGATGTCACACCCCGACTAGCACAATACGGAAGCGTAAAACGGGAATGTAACAGACACCTCTAGTATCAACAACATTGTTTATAAAGAAATATTTACAAACTAATTTACATTATATTACATTGATATATTTTTGTGTTCAAACTAGGTGTTACAACAAAATACGTTCGTTAAACTATTCTATTCGTACTAATAACCTTGCATCTATTCACATAGCATCAAGCATGTTCCACAATAGATAGCACGACATCACTTTATTCCAACTTTGGTAATCCTGAAAAGCAGTTTAAAACTGGTCAAACTACTGGAGTTGGTGAGTTTCACAAGTTTCAAGAAAATAGTTATGAATATTCACAAGTTAACACTTGTAATCATGATATAAGTATGTATGTATGTAAATGATGTAATTATGCTAAGCTACAGTGAAGCCTTGACTGTATGTGCTGCGTGCATCCATTTCCCACGCTCAATCAACCACTGTGGCTCCCCTTCCGCCCACAACATGCCCCGGTAGCTATGTCTAACACTACATAGCCTGTATATATAAACATGGTCATGTGCAAACGGCGCTATGTGACACGGAAACCAGGCCGATTCCGTTTGGGTTTATCAAACCAATAGTACTATTCACAAGCCACCGGCTCGAAGTTAATCACTGTGATCGTGGGGACTTTTGTTGGTACATGTGTGTCAGTAGTTCATAGTCTAACATTTGTAATCGAGTCTGTAATGTAATTATGTTTATGATTATGTTTATGTTTTTGTATGTGCGAAGTTGTCAACAAGTTCGCTTAGGCGAACTTGTCAAACAAGCGAAGTTGTCAATAAGTTCGCTCAGGTGAACTTGTTGAACAAGCGAAGTTGAGGACAACTTCGCCTGAGGCGAAGTTGTCGTGCTTATTTAAACTGTTCAGCCGTAACAATTTAGGGTTAATCAGTTGAGCATTTTGAGAGCTAGTTCATTTCGTGTATCAGTGAGTTACGTGTTTACAAGTCAGAGTCTGTAATAGTGACCTCGAGTCACGTGTTCGGTTATCAATATAACGTGTTTCGGTTATTGCTCGTGTGTTTGATTTATACATATTCTGCACTCGTATCTACCTACGCAGGGATTCCGCACCTGCGCAGATAGCGACATCCCGTGTACGATCCGTCCAGGAGCCTACAATTGGTATCAGAGCAATCGACTCGATTGTGAGGTTCGGGATTTCACGCGGGTGTAGAAAACGTCTCGTTTGACCTATTCGCGGGACGTGTTTTTATTGGGATTGTGTTTTACTCGTGTTTGACAGTCATTTGCAAGCCATAACATCGATCGGAAACTGCTAGATTGACGAAATCAGATCTGAACAGTTTCCTTGTTCATCGGGCGAAGTTACCGTTCTTCAGGCGAAGTTGCCATCACTGGAAGTAGGGTTTCGGCGAAGATATAAGGATTAAGCGAAGTTAACCACAACTTCGCCTACCTCATAAGTTCGCCTAAGCGAAGTTATCCTCAACTTCGCTTACCTCCCAAGTTCGCTTATCTCCTAAGTTCGCTCATTCTAAGCGAAGTTATTCTTAACTTCGCCCAGTCAAGCGAATTTAAGACCCAGCGAAGTTACACTTTCCAGCGAAGTTAACTTTCAAGCGAAGTTATTCTTAACTTCGCCTACTGTGCTGTTTGGAAGATTTTTTTTTTAAATTTTCGGGTTTTCGTGTTTTCGCAAAGATGTCGTCAATTAACATCTCCGATTTAGTCAAGATGGAAGTAGAAGCGGGGTCAGCCACTAAGGCCCCGAGGTTAATGAAAAGAACTGACTTCGTGGCATGGAAGGACAGATTCATCCAATACATTAAATACCAGGATGCAAAAATGTGGGTGTGCATCCAGGATGGATATATCCCCCCAACTATGCAATACGAAGGTCGTGATGTGGTTAAGAAGTACAGCAAAATGGAGGACGAAGAAAAGAAAATGTATGAGGCCGAGAGCAAGGCCCATGCAGCTATAACTATGGCACTTCCTCAAGAGGTTCTCCACACTTTTAGAAAGTACACTTCTGCGAGAGAGCTTTGGGATGCTCTTGAAAATAGATTCGAGGGGAACGTGGGTATCCGTGCATCAAAGATTAAACTTTTGAAGACCCAGTTCTCCGTCTTCAAATATTTGAAGAACGAATCACTGGATGATATTATCACCAGATACTATCATCTAATGACAGAGCTTAACAATTATTCGATTGCTTACCGAGAAGAAGAGATCGTTGAAAAGCTTCTCGATGCTCTCCCACCGAAGTGGGAGATGTACACCGTTCTTATGAGGGAAGACAGAGACTTTCCTAATTATGATCTGGAAACGGCAGTAAACAAGCTCAGAACTTATGAGCTTAATATGGTTCGAAAAGAAACACCAACAGATCAGATACAAGACCCTGGTATGTATGGTGCAAAGGTTAACTCAGGCTCAAGTTCGAGGCCTGAATCTGCTACTTTTTACTCAAAAGGGGAGTCAGGTCCTGACTCTTCTCATGAAGGAAACGTTTCTGTGAACTTGAACGGTGATGTCTGTTTCGTTGCTGGAGGATCAAGTACTTCAAAGCCTCAAGCATCCACAAGTGGTTTCTCTGCAAATGCCTCAAGCAATAATTATTCCAAGATGCCTATGAGTGTAAAATCTGCTGAAGAGCAGTTTGCAGTCTATGCATCATTTATTGCTTCCTACGAAAACTACATCCAGGGGAAGATTGTGGACCCTGCTGTTCTGGATGAGGATTACGACCAGATCGATGCTGATGATCTGGAGGAGATGGATTTGCAATGGCAAATGGCAATGATTGTGAGGCGAGTTAAACGGTTTATGAAGAAAACTGGGAGAAAGTTTGTTGGTGGTAGGCCTGGATTCGACAAATCTAAGGTAAGGTGCTATAATTGTCAACAATACGGGCACTTTGCCAAAGAATGTAGAAATGAGAGGGTTGAACGAGGACAAGGTCGGCCTACACAACACACTGGAGTTAACAGAGAGATTAATGCCATGTTGACCAGAGAAGCAGGTAAGTACAACTGGAACCTGCATTCAAATGAATCTGGTGAGCAAGCGAACATGGCTGAGGCTGAAGTTGAAGAATGTGAGAAGGTTGATGGAAATGAGAAAGCTACTGAAGAAGAAACAGCTTTCATGGCAGATGACAAGGACAATCGCTCCGAGGTAAGTAATAAGAATATTTGTACTAATTGTGAGAATTTGTCTGAGCAACTAACAACAATAACTGATCAGTACGTCCGTTTAGATGCTGATTTTAAAACTATTAAAGAAGATCACCATTTTACGAAAGCAAGAGAAAACAGTTATAAAATTAAAATAAAAGCATGTGAAAAAGACATTCAAAGCTTAAAAACTAAACTTGCTGAGAAAATTGAAATAATTGATCTTAGTTATGAAGTTTTAGAAGAAAAAACTAAATTGATTGCTGATCGGGATAAACAAATTGCTGACCACCAGGTGAAGGTGGTGGAACTGAACCGCAAACTTGAGCAGTTCAGGAATTCCTCGGCCATCCTTGATCACCTCGTGAGTGATCAAGGTACCTCTGCAAAGAGGGGAGGAATCAGTTATCACGAGGTTCCACCACCCTTTAACCACAACTATACTTATAATCCGAGTGTTCAGAAATCTGTTGATTTCGAGGTTACTCAGACAACTCCCATCAAGGTTACAACTATAGAACCAAGTGTTAGCTGTGGCGAAACGAGTTCGCCTGTTTCAAATGTGAAAGTTTCTGTCTCGAGTCCAGTCTCATCGGAATCGGATAAGTTGTCTGAATCTGGTCAGACAAAAGAGAAGGTAAGGTTACCCACCGGTGGAGATAAAAATAAAATTTCTAAAAAGAGTTCTCCACTCAATCCGTACGTCCCACCTTATGTGAGACGAACGGCTGGTAACACTGCCTCTACATCCAAACCAACATTTGACAAGAAAAAGGAGAGTCGGTGTTGCTTTAGATGTAACAAATTAGGACATCTAGTTGCAGATTGCCCTCTGAAGCCGAGATTCAGGGGTGTGAGGCCAAATAAAACTGAGAATAAGCGTCATTTTGTTACTGCTAAAAATGAAAACTTTTCAAAGTGCCAAAATGTAACTAATTCAAGTTTTTATAAAAACAAACCTCAGTTTTTCAACCAAACCACAAGATATAACACTTTCAATTCATATAGGTTTTGGAGGCATTACACTCAATCTGCAAGGAGATTTCCTAACAGGACTTACAGAAATTATCCTGATGCTAACTTGAGAAAGCCAGGGTACGGGACGTATCGATCCAAGACCAATTGGTCTTGGGTCCCAAGATTCTAACTCTTTGTTTTATTGTGCAGGAACAGTTGAACAGGGCTGCCAACAGTCTTTGGATTGTAGATAGCGGCTGTTCCCGGCACATGACGGGCAACAAACACTTGTTGCAAGACTTAAAACCTGTTCAGGGTGCAAGAGTTAGTTTTGCTGGTGAGAGCGGAGGAAGGATTACTGGTAGAGGAACAGTGTCGAATGGGAGAATGACACTGGAGAATGTGAACTTTGTGGAGGAATTAAAGCACAATCTGCTGAGTGTATCGCAGATTTGTGATAAAGATTACACTGTCCATTTCACGAAGAATGAAGCGATAGTATTGAAGCCTGGTTTTCAGATACCAGACGAATGGATAGTAATGAAAGCTCCACGTGAAACGAATACATATGTGATGGACATGAGGTCTACTGAAATGGCCACCGGAGAATCTTGTTTAATGACAAAAGCAAGCGAATCAGAATCAGAATTGTGGCACAGGAGAATGGGACATATTCATCTTCGGAAGATGAACTTCATTGTCAAGAATGGGCTTGTGATGGGCGTTCCCTTAAAAAGTTTTAACTTTGAAGACAAATGTATAGCATGCAATAAGGGAAAGCAACACAAGAAATCCCATCTCACCAAGAAGATTAACTCTATTGCCGGTACTCTATAACTACTTCATATGGATCTCTTCGGTCCCGTGAATGTAAAAAGTCTAGGAGGTACCTCTTACTGCTTGGTGATCACTGATGACTACTCGCGATATTCGTGGGTATATTTTCTGAAAACGAAAGATGAGACGGCTCAAATGGTGAAGAATCTAATTACAAAAGTTGAGAACGTCATGAGTAAATCAGTTAAATACATCAGAAGTGACAATGGGACAGAGTTCAAGAACTTTGAAATGGAAATCTTCTGTCTTCAGAAAGGAATTGAACATCAATACAGCGCTCCGTATACTCCGCAACAGAATGGAGTGGCTGAAAGGAAGAACCGAACGTTAATTGAAGGAGCCAGAACTATGCTGGCAGACTCGAAGCTTCCTGTGATGTTCTGGGCTGAAGCAGTTGCTACAGCCTGCTATGTTCTGAATAGGGTGTTAACCGTTAAGAGACTTGGAAAAACTTGTTACGAGCTTATGCATGGAAGGAAGCCCAACTTGTGCGGTCTTGAACCATTTGGGTCTCCTTGTTCGATTTTGAAGACTAATTCGAAATTTGGTGAAGTAGCCGATGAAGGAATCTTAGTCGGTTATGTTGTTGGGACTCCCAACAGACGGGTCTTTAATACGTCGACTTGCAAGGTGGAGGTGGTTTGTAACACCGACATTACTAGTTACCAATCGCCAAAACCAAGCAATGGACCTGCTGAGCTTTTCGACTATGTTAAGCTTTTTAAGTCGTTTAACGTACCTGATTTGGAAATTTCTGAAGAAGACGAAAGAGCTGTGACGAAGATGATACTTGATGAGGAAGAGAATCTATTGCAACGACAGCTGATTGAGAAATCTCAACCTTCCACATCAAACACTATCGGTACCCCTACTGCCTCGACTGAAGATGAATTTATTAATCCTTTTCACTCTTAGCCAGAAACAACCATTGATGAGATCTCTTCAAATTTGGAAGATAATTTGCATGTCGGTTCTGTTCCGACCACGAGAATACACAGAGATCACCCTTTGGAGAATATTCTAGGTGATGTGTCCACCGGTGTACAAACCAGAAAAAGCTTGAATGAGCACACCTGTGTTTATACAAGCATTAAGGAAACGGGTATACTGAACGAATGTTTGTACTCCTGCTTTATAAGCCAGATTGAACCAAAGAATTATCAAATGGCTTTAAAGGACAGCTCGTGGGTCGAAGCCATGCAAGAAGAGTTGGCTCAGTTCGAAAAGATGGAAGTTTGGACTTTGGTTGAAAAACCAAAGAATGTGCATGCTATAGGCACAAAATGGGTGTTCAAGTGCAAGAGAGATGATAAGGGGATTATCATAAGAAATAAGGCGAGGCTGGTTGTTAAAGGTTTTAATCAGCAAGAGGGTATTGATTACAATGAGGTGTTCGCTCCTGTCGCCCGGTTGGAGTCGATTAGATTGTTTTTGGCATTTGCTTCTTTTAAAAAGATGAAGGTATTTCAGTTGGACGTGAAGAGCGCGTTCCTAAATGGGAAAGTTGATGAGGTTGTGTATGTTGAGCAACCTCCGGGTTTTCCTGACCCAGACTTTCCTGATCACGTATACAAGTTGAGCAAGGCGCTGTATGGATTACATCAGGCACCTCGTGCCTGGTATTCAACGTTATCAGACTACTTGCTGGAAAATGGTTTTGAAAGAGGTTTGATCGACAGTACGTTGTTTGTGAAGAGAGAAGGAAGCGACTTCCTACTAGTTCAAGTCTACGTGGATGACATCATATTTGCTGCATCAAGAGTATCCATGTGTCAGGATTTTGAGGCTGTCATGAAGAAGAGGTTCGAGATGAGTGCTATGGGTGAACTAACTTTCTTTCTAGGATTGCAGGTTGATCAGAAGAAAGACGGGATGTTCATTCATCAGACGAAGTACGTTCATGATGTGCTCAAGAGATTCAAGATGGAGGACAGTTCTCCATATGACACTCCAATCTGCGTCAATCACAAATTGGGCACTGAATCAGATGGTGACGCAGATGTGGACCCAACTCTGTATCGGGCGATAATAGGTTCATTAATGTATTTAACTGCTTCTAGGCCTGATATAATGTTTGATGTTTGTCTTTGTGCTCGTTTTCAGGCAAACCCAAAGGAATCTCACATGAAAGGTGTGAAGAGGATTTTGAGGTATCTCAAAGGCAAGCCGAAGCTAGGGTTGTGGTACCCAAAGGGAGGAGACGTTGAACTGGTGGCATATACAGATTCTGATTATGGAGGATGCAATCAGAGTCGGAAGTCGACAACAGGAGGCTGTCAGTTTCTTGGAGGAAGATTAGTTTCCTGGCAGTGCAAGAAACAGACATCAGTTGCAATTTCAACATGCGAAGCTGAATATATGGCAGCATCCAACTGCTGCTCTCAGGTTTTGTGGATTCAGCAACAATTACGCGACTATGGTCTGAATTTCTTACTCACTCCTATTTTAATTGATAACACTGCCGCCATCTCAGTAATTAACAATCCCGTGAAGCATAGTAAAACTAAGCATATTGACATTCGTCATCACTTCATACGGGATTGTGCTGAGAAGAAACTGATCAAGATCGAAAAAGTTGATACACTGGAAAATTTTGCTGATTTGTTTACAAAAGCATTTGATAAATCCAGATTTCAAAACCTAATTGAGCTGAACGAGATGATCAATCCCGAGTAACCATGTCTTTGTGTTTATTTAAAATAAAAAAAAAATCATTATTGCTTAAAATTAGTCGGTTACCTCAGTTTGATGGACATATCCTCGGATATGTTTTGGTCCTCGTCTCTACTTAGAGAATGAGGATCGCCATTAACCAGAAGACTGAAAGTGACCGGGGCAGTTATGACGTGTGTTCTTTCAGTTGCTGAAAATTAGTCGGTCATTCTTAGTGAGAAGGACACATACTTGTATGTGGTCGGTCCAGTTGATCCATTGGATCTTCAGGATTGCCGTTTACCTGAAGACTTTGAAGTGATCGGGGCGATTGAAATCAAAAATTTTATAGGGAAATGAAATTACTTTTCAAGTCTAATACTTCATAAGAAGTTCTTTGCTTGTTTAACAGAAAATTGATCCAACCTTGGAAAATGATATATATACTGATTGTGTGTGCTTAACTAGTGAAGTTATTAGGCTTAAAAGGCTTTAGGACAATCATTGCATGTCATGGTAACTTTTTATGGTGCGTAAAAGTAGATGTGATACAAACTAATTTTACTTGATTTTACGTGGAAACTCCTTAAGAGTTTTGCGTGTCTTCATATATATCTTTTCGAATGATAGGCAGAAAAGCGATTACCCAGTCATACACGAGCCCATGTGTGTTCTGATTCCCGTGAAGAAAGCGTTTCAAGACACTGCAGTGATCCAGATTCGGGACTTGCAGTAAAATTCTACTTTGAAGTCTATGTTAAAAAAAAAAAAAAAAAAAAAAAAAAATTATTGTAACATATTAGTGATCATAAATTCAAGACTTCTCTATCTTAGAGCAAGATGAAGAACGGGAAACAGAAGAAGAATACATACAAGTTAATCAGACACTATGGGTCGAAGTCAATTCGGGGTGACTTGGGGAAAGCCAAATACGCTTTGAGGATAGATAGGAGGCATCAACATTTCTGAGTTGTTGCCCACTTAAATTTTAAGGATTAATTGAACCTAACTCGTATCACAGAAACGATGAAAACCATTTAAGTTATTTACATGCCTACAACCTGTTTCTCTATGTCATAATACAGCTAAACACGGATCCAAGTGACAGTCACGTAGTTAGTATGATTCCTGTTAGGATCTTTTCTAAAAACGTAGTGGTCCCTAACTAGACTGAAATTTGATCCCTTATTTCGTTAAATTTTTATAAGTTTTTCTATTTTTGTAGTTGTATTATTATATAGCTGGTTACTCGGACGTGATCATATTTGTTTAACTCTTTTTGGAAGATTCTAATGTTAATTGAAATATGTTCAAACTTAAAGGGTTGATTCTGAAATTATAGGCGAAGTTGTTGAATCAGGCGAACTTGTGCTTAACTTCGCCTAGGCGAAGTTAAGCGTAACTTCGCCTGATCAACTCTGGCCCTATATAAGAAGTCAAACAGTGTAAAAAGTTCATTATTTTCTCAAAACTTTCAGCGAACTTAAGCTCCGATAATTCCGGCGAACTTAAGTATTTTCCCGGCGAACTTTATCTCCTTTCCGATTTCGATCTTTGTTTCCGTTTCTTGTATCATTTAAGGGTATGTGTTGTCGATATCTTTCACAAAAATACTCGTTCATTATCGTTTTACCCGGTTCGAGACCTCGGGTTGTCGGACCTTCAAAACCTTGTTTTTCAACCTGGTGTTACGTGTTCATGGACAAGCTTTTCGTCTTAATACCATTATTATGTTGTGTTCTTCTCTCCTGGATCGTCAATTAGTGCGAAAACATCGGATCTATGGCCTTATGAATCGGAACAGTCGCCGTTTCAGATTCAGGCGAAGTTAGGGTTTAGGCGAAGTTATCCACAACTTCGCCTGAAGCTTAATTTCGCCTGAGGCGAAGTTATCTTTAACTTCGCCTTGAACTCAAATTCGCCTGGGGCGATGTTGTGATAAGGCGAAGTTATCATCAACTTCGCCTATACCAATTTACTTAACAGTTTTTAGACGAACTTACAGATGAAGCGAAGTTGTTCCCAACTTCGCCTCACCTTTAAGTTCGCCTGTAAAGGTTTAATCACAACTTCGCTCGTGGTACAAAGCGAACTTGTGAGTTGCTTAACCGTTCTCTAACTTGTTTTGTTTTGTGCAGATATGGCTGCTGTTGGCGGTGCTGGTGGTGATGACGGTGATGATCAAAGACAGTTCTTTCCTGCCCATAACCAGTACATCACGTTAGATCCAGACGCAAGAGGTGTGGAAGACTACAGGGAGATAATCACGTTTCTCCAGCGCTCAAGGATCTTTCATGCGATCACAAATACCCTGCCCATTTCACTGCCTAACATAGAAGACTTTTGGCAGTCGGTATATTATGATTGCAGGCCTGAGCCCCCGGTGATGCGAGCAACCGTAAATGGTCATGATATACAGTTTTCTTCTGAAGATATACGGTTGGCTTTGCAGTTTGGAGAAGAGACAAGGGATGACCCAACGGAGTTCGTAGCTCCTTTTCGTGATGGAGCGTACCTGAGGATGGGTTATTCAGGTCCGTTGGGGGACACACAGAGGAGGAAAGGTTTTTTACTAGATCAGTGGCGCTTCCTAATGCATGTCTTGATCGTATGCATGTCTGGGAGGAAGGCAGGAACTGATGGGATGGGCGCGACGATGCAGTCTGCCATGATTGCCCTGACCTACAACCGACGATATTCATTTAGTCAGCTGATATTTTACGAGATTGATCGTCAGAGGAGGGCTGTGGCGCGCGATCGATTTATTATGTATCCTCGGTTCTTACAGATGATCCTCAATCATGTCGCTCCGTCGCTACCGCAGAGACGCCCTATAAGATACGTCGAATGTGTGACGAAACGTATCTTCGCTCAGTGTCGGACTTCGAGCACACGTAGCAAGCCTGAGCTGCGTCCCAGGCATACTCCACTGTTTGGGTATCTTATCAAACCGGGGTATGTTCCTGCAGGAGGGGACGAGTTCAGAGACCCACAGCCACATCAGGCGGCAGCACCCCATGCTGTACCAGCTGCGCCTGTTGTATCTACGTTTGTTTCTGCTGCTGTGCCAGCTGCTGCATCTCCTGCTGTGCCTACTGATGAAGATGTCGATCTTGATGCTGCTTTTAGCGGCCATGGATTGTTTGATATGGATGTCTCAGGTTCTCAGGTCATGGAGGTTACTAGAGCAGTTACTTCGGTAGCTGACTCCGATCTTGACGAAACATTTGCTGAAGCGAGACGACTAATGGTGTCTCGGGAGAGAACTACTGGAAAGAGGCCGAGAACTGTTGACGAGGATGATGAGGAAGTTGATGAAGAAGAAGCAGTTCAACTAGTGCTCAGGCGTTCAAGAAGAGAACGGACAGGTATGGGTTCGGGAGCTGGAGAATCTTCAAGGCTGGTACGTTTTGCTCCACCTGCCTTGTCTGGTATGTCTCTTATTCCTTCTACAGCACAGGTTACTGCCGTCGAGACGTCGGCTCCAGCAGTTTTGTCAACAAGTTCGCTTAGGCGAACTTGTCAAACAAGCGAAGTTGTCAACAAGTTCGCTCCAATCGCTTACTCCACCGGTGGTAGTTGCACGTTTTGTTGAGTCCACAGTTACTACTACTGCAGGGTTACCAAGTGTACCACCTGCGGTCACTTCTGCTGCTGATGTCCCGCCGACTCCAACGTCTACTTCAGACTCCGAAAGGATTGCTTCGCTAGAGCGGATTGTAGCTGAACAGTCAAAGACCATACAAAGCCTAGTGGAATCCAATCGCCTGCAAGCATCCCTCCTGGTTGCGCACGGGAAAGTAATAGATGCCTTCAAAGAGTTCTTGGCATCTCAGGGGGAGAAGACTTGTAGGGGAGATGAGTTGAGGACAAAACGGAGAGAAGATCAAGACGATGATCCCAATGCACTGGAAGGTGCAGGTGGTGAGCTGCCAAGAACCTCTCAGGCTCTTGGGGCTTCCACAGCTGAGGGGGAGTCTACAAGTGCAGCTGGTGACGAGGTGGTAGCGGTTGATGATGATGATGATGTCGAAGACGTAATCGACGCATTAAAAGAGCTGGATGAGGATGATGATGATTTTATGCTGGAAGAAGATGTGCTGCCGGTTGATGAAATTGAGAAGATCGGTGAGCAAATTACTGTTGAGAATGTGATAGAGGAAGGGGAAATTGTAGATGACTCCGTGGAACACGAGATTCCGGAGGTTGAGATGCCAGAGATGGGTGATAAGACTGTTGAGGAAGATACTGAATGGGAGGAACAACCGAATTGGAAGGAAGGTTGTGCTCACTGGTTCATAAAGACGAAGAAGCCGGCGATCCCTAAAATGTTCAAAAAGAGTTACAATATTAAGGGATACGCAGAAGCAAAGAAAGGTATTATCTGCTGGATATATGATGAGCAGCTGCGGCTCTTCGTGATCAAAAGATACGATGGAATTCAGTACTTCAGGAGAACGTTGAGATCTTTAAACACACTGCCTGAATGTGAGGTAAAAGATTTAGCCAGATTGGGATTGATAAACCGAAGTGAAGACAACATGGCTAGAATCATCGGGAAGATCGTGTGGAAGGAGTGTATTAAGGAGAAGAAGTTTGAGCTGATGAGACCACAAAAGGGGAAACTTGTCGAAGACAAGGATAGGGGTCTGAGAGTTGATGGAAAACCTTGGATGATTATGAAGTATAAACCGATCCGGTGTCTTAAAGAAGTACCGATGAAGATTATGCCCAAGGACGTGCTCAAAGATCTAAAATGGTGGTTCGTGGACTGTGAGACAGCGGAGGCGGTAATGGAAGATGTGGATGAACAAGAAGTGCTTAGGGTTTACGACCCGATGCATCTTGTTAATCTATCGCAGGCTGATCTGAAGATGCTCAACGAGAAGAAGATCTTCTACATTCCTGCTTGGAAGGATCAAGCTAGGAAATATCAAGGGGTGGTGTCGGTGTGTGTTAGAGAGGGAGCGCACGCGTAGAGATGCAAGATTACAAGACTCAAGATTTGAAGATCAAGATATGAAGCTACTGCCAAGGGGGAGTCTGTTGGTACATGTGTGTCAGTAGTTCATAGTCTAACATTTGTAATCGAGTCTGTAATGTAATTATGTTTATGATTATGTTTATGTTTTTGTATGTGCGAAGTTGTCAACAAGTTCGCTTAGGCGAACTTGTCAAACAAGCGAAGTTGTCAACAAGTTCGCTCAGGTGAACTTGTTGAACAAGCGAAGTTGAGGACAACTTCGCCTGAGGCGAAGTTGTCGTGCTTATATAAACTGTTGACGGTAACAGTTTCAATAGTTTTGTGAGTTCAAGGGTTAGCGAGTTACGTGTTTACAAGTCAGTCTGTAATAGTGACCTCGTGTCACGTGTTCGTGTTATCAATATAACGTGTTTCAGTTATTGCTCGTGTGTTTGATTTATACGTATTCTACGCTCGTATCTAACTATGCAGGGATTCCGCACCTGCGCAGATAGCGACATCCCGTGTACGATCCGTACAGGAACCTACAACTTTGGTGTGTTAGCACTTAGATAATTCACATCATTACAAATTTCAAATATGTATGCATAATCATACATGCTTTTCACCCCAAAAGTTCATAAAACTGTTTAAAGAGTGGGGTCATGAAACTCACTGATTACTAGATACTCAACACTGTGTTAGCTCGCGGTTTGATCGGTTTGCTATCACTAGTTCCTATAATCAATATTATAATAATATAAATATTTTAATATTATTATAATCTCAATACTAAATTGGGCTGTATAACTAATCTGTGTATAGCTGGAACGCCCAGAAAGTGACAATAGGCTTAGGTTGTGATGTTGTTCAATGTCTAATACTTAAAACCGAACTTGGCTCAGTTTCCCGTTTTCCCAGCTGGGCCAAGTTGTTCGTTTAAGCGTTCAGAAAATAGTTATGGGTAAATAAGCTTGGGTAAATGTATCGGTTAATAAAATGATTAAGTTATAAAGAAAGATCACATATTGGGGTCCCGGATTAGCTACGGGGCCCGTTTCCGTTTATTCAGTTTGATTTGAGAAGAAACGTGCACAATCTATCCAGATTGTCCACGTTTCACATAAAAAGGTTCGTTTTTACTTAATTAATCCAGGGAATATGATTTTTGATCACTCTTGGTGTTTTGATATTCCCGCAGGTTCGTTAGTCGCGAACTTGCCGGTTTTTATAAAAACTGAATTTGTTTAATCTTCAAATTAGCATAATTAATTAACCGTTAATCATTAAATTATGAAAATTTAGCCACTTATCAATTAAAATATGTAGATTTTTATAAATATATTTCTGGAATTATTTACTAATTTATTAATTTATAAAAATTCATTTTATCAGCTACATTTCGCCTGAACATCGTCCGTTTATCCCAAACAATTTCCAAAAATTCCTGAATACTCAAATTATGTCCCAAAACAACCTGTATCAATTTCAGAATGTAAAAAGCTCGTGCAATATTCTTTTCGGCTATAAATATTCACACGAACGCATATGCACAAAACACCCTTAGACTACTCCAAATGATCCCAAAATTCATATATGATCAAAATACATTAATCTGAGTTCCCTGAAAAATTTCATAATTTTTGAAGCATTTTAACTATTTTTCCCCATTAAACGTCCCAATTCGGTAACAAATTCGCCGAATATTCTCGGATGGTCAAAAATTACCAATTTTAAACAGGGACTCAATGATATGGTCCCTGATGTCCCTGCGAAATTTCAAGACCTAACAATATGCACATCACAACCTTAACCTAAACAGCCCGTAAGCGAGTGTTTCAGCATTACCTTCGCGGTTTTGGTTCGTTTCCGCCTTACTAATCAACTTTTCAAGCTCTTGTGCTCCTATGTAAGCTAGATACAAGTCCTATACCACAAACCAAGCAATTTTTCATCAACATAACAGCCCTTGACTTAGGGTTTCGGCTAGTGCACAAAAACGAACTTTTGAACCGTAAAAATGTCGTTTCAACCCTTTAATCCGTGTTTATGGCCAAAAAAGATCATGATTCTGATTTGAAACTAGGTTTAGCATCAAAGTATGTTTTTGAATGATTTTTGAGGGTTTTACATGGTTAACTATGATTTTTAACAATTAAAACATGTTTATATGGTATTAATCAAGGTTAAACAAGTGTAAAACTGCTTATTTAAGTTGTTTACCTTAGGGTTTGAAGAGTTTCCTGGTGAAGAAAGGTTTTTCCAGAATTTGCTTGTGGATGAATGTGCAAAAATATCTTTGAACTAGTTTATATGTGAAAGAAATAAAAGGGGGGGGGTCCCCATGGTTGCGGCGGGGAGAGAGTTTGGGCCTCCTTGGGCCCATTTTGGCCCAACAATCTATTTTTACAAGCCCAAATATGAAAAGCCCAGTCCAAATTTAGTTCGGGCTCGGTTTTTGGCGCGAAACACTTATCGGGTGCATCAAAAAGTGCGAAAACAAGTGTTTTTCGGCTAGTTTTGTGTAAAATTATAAAAACATACTACATGTTTGTAAAAATCAAAAATATTTTCACGGATCGCTTAAAACATTTCAAATAAGTGTTTGGTAAGTCTTTTTCGGCTTAACGGATGATACATGCTTGGTTTGTAACTATCTTTCGCGTTTAAATCTATAGCGGGTAGTTAAACGAGCATGTTTTCGTTTAACTTGTTTACTATTGAACTAAGGCCATAATACTAGTATATTAGCTTATATTAAATGTATATCACTTATAAATGGACCCCCAGGATATCTGGGTCATAACCAAATCCGTTCGGTTAATCGTTCGTTTGTTACGCCAAAAGCGTTTATTTGCTTAATCGATAAATATGTACTGAGGTGTACCTTGTTTCGGCTCAAATGTCACACTTGATTATTGTTTGTCATTATGATAGGTTGCTGTTAGGTCATCTACTTTGTGTTTTTGACTATTTTATGATTTCTATGCATTAAGATCATAGGAATAATATTAGTTAACTAAATAAATCTAAGTGGGTTGCTAACCTAAATAACTGTAAGGTGTTAGGTTATTGATAGATCTTTATTATTTAATCTTGCTAGATTTAGTTCATCGTAAGGAGTCCGTCTAGGGTTGATTATTTAATATTGTCTATTGAATCAATTAAATATATTAAATTTCCGCGCTGTAAGGTGCAATTTCGTATAAAGGAAGTAAGTCATAATTAATTAGGTGACCGTAAGGAAACTTGATTTTTAATACTGGTGTGCGAAAAACTTATTAGAAACCCATAGGTGTCTTCTTGAGAAGGGTCAGGGGTCCTGTTCGGGTTTTATTTTAAGTGTCTATTTTACGATCCCAGTCCATAACTAAATATTTTCCCGATTAATTAACAATTGAAATTTGGGGAATTCTAGCCTAGGTAGTTTTATATTATCATCTGATTTAATCAACAAACTTGTATTTAGTTTAAATTACTTGTTTTCTAATATTAGTTATTAATAATAGTTTTAAATTAGTATTTTAATTAATAAACCCCTTAAAGAATAATAAATAAATAAGTCGTGTCTGTAGTTGAGTCTAATTAGCTAATAAACGTAATTTAAAGAGTCACGTGGATTCGATATCCGAGCTTACTTAGCTTTGCTAGAGTCGATCGGTTCACTTGCCGGTTAGTAGTTTAGTCGAGTTTTAGAGAGTTTAGAGTATTACTTAGTGTCTAGATTAGCGTAATTTAGTTAATAATTATTATACTGCTTTTAGCATAGCAAGTTTTTTGCGCCGTTGCCGGGGACTCTTGTCGATTGCGTTATTAGCTTTGATTAGATTTATTTGCTATATACGTGCTACTTGTTTCGTTTTGTTTTGTCTTTGAGTTATAGAAGTCTAATTAATTTTAGTTTAATTTTAAGTTAAGTTTATTTTATTTTATTTATATTTTAGTTTATTTTAGTGTTTTCATAGAATCTACTCAGTTGGTCTTGTGTGCTTTTCAGGTTTATGCCACATCTTTGTTCGCAAGGACCACCTCCGTTAAAGTCAGAAGCCAGTTCGTCATCACCGATCATCATAGATTCTCCACCGAAGTCATCACCACACAGTTCACCGCCGTCGAGTCCCAGAACCACTCCCAAAAATCAAATGGCCGAAAATAACTGAACCATTTACCAACAAGCCTTCGAGGGTTTCATCGGAGACCACTCGCCCATCATCTCCCCCTCAATCAATAACCCTAACTCGTGGAAAATTCCTTCCAAACATAACCTTTTCCATGGAAATGAAGATGAAGATACACCCGCGCACATCAACCGTCTTACTCATGTGCTCAGAACGTTCAACTTGTAAGGTGCCAATGAAGATGCGATTTTCCTTCACTTGTTCCCGTTTTCAGAGAACCGTAGGTGATATAGCCCGACGTTTAGATGAGAGACTCCCAGGTCAGTTTTCGGGTTCCACTCGGCAAAATCCGGCTGCTCAGTTAAATTCCATCTCCACTCATAGTGGTAGGGTTTTAGGTCCGGAGAGAGAAGTTGAGGTAGAGGAGAGAGATGAGTTAGTGGATAAGGAGATAGTGACGGAGACTCCTGTATGGGTGCAACCTAGGTTAGGCCCAGCAAGGACCGCACCAACCAGTGAGCCCATAGTTGGAGGGAACAAGGAGAAGAAACCGAGAGTGGTTTGGTGTTCACCGCTTATAGATCATGCTCGTATCATGTATCCAGCCCGTGTTATGAATCGGAAATTTACTAGAGTACGGGAACTTTTTAGATAGGTTTAGGCAGCTTAGGATTAAACTTCCGTTTATCGAGGCCCTCCAGCATATGCCGAAATATGCCAAGTTTTTGAAAGATCTTCTTAAACGTAAGGAAAGTCTGGAGGAGCTTTCGACCGTTCCATTGAACGGAGAGTGTTCAGCGGTAGTTCTCAATAAGGTACCAAAAAAATTACCCGATCCTGGTGTTTTCACTGTTCCATGTTTGTTCGGTTGGGATACCTCGTGCCAAGCCTTAGCAAACCTAGGAGCTAGCATAAAATTAATGCCCTATTCGTTGTATGAGAAGCTAGGCCTAGGAGAACTCACCCCCACTAGTATGTCGTTGTCTTTAGCTGACCGCTCGGTGAAGTACCCTAAGGGGATCATAGAAAACTCACTCGTTAATGTCAATAATTTAATTTTCTCCGTAGATTTTGTGGTTTTAGATATGGAGGCCGATGAGAGAGCTCCTATTATTTTAGTTCATCGATTCATGTGTACTGCTAGGGCACTTATCGATGTTCTTGAAGGTAAGATCACTCTTAGAGCCGGTGACGATAGTATCACTTATGTTGCTAAATCCATGAGAAACCCGAGTGGTCAGGGCGGTCTCATTGATCCATGTCATCCCGTTTATTCGATTGAGTCTTTTATTACGGGCAAGGATCCAAATCTTGATCGCTTCCGTTCCATCAGAGTTTGCATGGAAGATGAGAGAGAGATCACAAGTTCTCGAGAGTTTATGGAGTGCGATAGAGAGAGAGGTGGTGGTAAGGGGAAGTTTATGGAGATTGGAGGAATTGGAGATAAGAGAAATAAGAGTGGTGGATGGTCGTATCGTGATGCAATATCTTGGAGGGTCATGGAGTTATACCGAGGCGGAGGAATCTCCACTCGGACAGCCGAGTAGATCACATATCAGAATGTCTTGAGTGACAACTCAAGTGTAGAGTTTGTATAGTTGTCCCATTTTTATTTTTTTGAGTCTTGTCGTGTCACTAACATAGTTTTTTGTAGTTTTTCTTTGTTTTTGAGTTTTTTTTTAAGTTTTGTAGGTTTTGAGCTAGAAAGATGACCCCATGAAGTATAATGGAAAAATTCAAGTGTGGGGATGGAACAACCGACCTGTATATTTTTTATAATTTGCTACTATTTATTCATGTTTTATTCATTGGGTGGGTTGGTTGGACTGATGATATATTTTTAATGCTTAACATCTATCAAATTGATAAGATATGTTTTTAGATATTATTTGATGTGTTTGCCGCTTCCGTTCGTATATGAGAGAAAGGGATATATGTTTGATGAGCACGTTCAAGGTTAGAGGGCAGCTATGGAAAGAAGATTTGAGCATCATATTTCACGTGCATATTATCAACTAAGTCTTTTCCATTATTTAGCTTGTTTATTTTGTTTATTTTTTTATTTTTAGGTTTTTAGTTTTTTTTTTTTGTATTCCGACTTTATTTTTATATTTATTTTTCGTCCTTATCCTCACATTGAGGACAATGCAACATTTAAGTGCCGGGGTAGGATACTTGAGTCGTGGTTTTATGATTTAAAATAAAGTTTTGAAAAATGTCATTTGAAATTTGGTTTTTTGCATTTAAATAGGAGATGAGGATACTTATCGGGAATAGGTTTTTCAAACAACTAATAATAAGAGATAATTAAAGAAAACGCACTTAACTTGGGATGTATCAGTAGGCTCAGCCTTGAGAATGAAAGGACAGTTTGATAGTTGGTTTAAACGATAAAATATGATTTTTAGTAGGAAACAAGTTAAGTTTGTATAAAATACGAGATGAAAGGTCGGGCCATACTCAAGCCTCATTTTTAGTCTGATTGTAGAAAGTTATAAAAATTTTATAGAATTTGAATACGTTACCATACGATGCTTGGGTAAGTTTAACGTTATAGTATGCCATGTAGCTAGTGATATAAACTAAATCTTGCACTTCTAGTTTTAGTGGTTAGCACTTCATATACGTATGGTTCTATAGCCTTAAATCATGTATTGATGGGATGCTCCGGGGTTCGGAGACCATGGGTCTGTATACGGTTTATCATATGGGTATTCATATTTCCAAAGTGGATTTATCGATAATAAAAAATCCTAAAAAGAGCAAACCCTCAATTTATCTGCCAAATTATAAGTCATTAAACATGATCCTAAGTGCTTTAAAAGTACAAATTCACTATTGACTTAATCATGCACGTTGTTAGTCATATGAGGTCCCCGTGCTCGTGTCTCATTAACATTTAGAAAAACGGACCACACAGGACACGTCATATGTAAGCCCTACAGATGAATTCGTGCATACTCACCTATGGAAATGGACTTTGTGGTGTTTCTTGATAACGGGGGTATGTCATGTAGTGGGAAACACTTAACTAGTTAGTTTTATAATTGAACCTTAATTGTATATGATGGATGCTTGGTAGACTTTGATGCTTAAACTTAGGTGGATAAACAATATCCTTGATTGTAACACTTCGGATTTTCTAAAACCGTATTCGTTTACGTTTAACCCGGCCCGGGAATATTGTGGATCGTTATATTAATCAAAATCAAATACTTATGAGTTTTAAGTTTTCATATGTTCACTTTAGGCCCTTTATACTTCCCATATTGTTCAAATTCTTAATTTATGCATAAAAAGTTCAATAAGTAACCAAACATCAAACTTCAAGGGCCATAATCGTCAAAAACCAAACTCCCATTCCATGATGGCCGGAGCGCCGCGCGTTGGGAGGCTCCATGGTGGCCGAGCGGCGTGGGGAGGGAGCTGGGAAGATTTGTTAACTCGATTTCGTTTCTAAGTTCGTTTAAGGTATAAAATTGTTTATTTTAAGCATGTTTGAGTGAATAAGGACCAATATCATAATATAACTAAAATACAACTCTTAATTCGTTTTCCCTTGTCTAATATCAGATCTTTAAGAATCTTTTGGTGATTCTTTCTTTATATCGCATATACTTGCTTAAACGGGCCAAAAAGCCTATAATTAGTTCGGTTTATGTTTTCCTATATAAACACATCATAATTCCCCGCTGTAAACTTTAATCTAACCGTAATACACCTTCTCCAGCCCTCACTAGCCTCTACCATCTCACAAACCCTTCGGTTTTTGCATATTCGTTAAAGATACAAGACTTGTTCGTTGACTTTGCTTGCTTTAGGACCTTTGACTTCCGTTTCTCATCAATCCTTTCACTTTCCGGGTAAGTTGTAAACTGTAAAATCGTCCATACATGTTCCCTAGTCAATAACCTTCAATCAATTTTGGTGATTGAAGGGTGTTGACTGGTCAATTGCTTTAAAACCCGATAAAGGGTAAAAACAGTGAACAAGTTTGACTTTATGTTTTCTCATGCTTCTGGTCGGATTCAACGTTAGGTCCAGAAGACTTTTATTCTCATAACGAAATTTTAAGGCTACTGCCCAAAACCTGACTTCCAACTCGCTGTTCGGATTCTGGTCAGTACTAGCTCGCTTAAACGTTTAATTTGACATAACTAGAGTTCTACTCATCCGTTTGGATTGATTCCAACGACATTAAGTTCATTTTTATTTATAGTTTAATATCACAAAGTTTTAGGTTCTGATCAGTTATCTCGTTTGACGCGTATTGGACGACTCGCTTATTCCATAGCTCGTTTAATCACATTTACTAATCACTTGCCTTTAATCTAAGGTAAGTTTGATCATTCCCCTTTTTAAACACTGTTTTCCAATGTTTTGGGGGCATATGTGTACTTACTCATATTTTCTATTCTATATATATACACTTAAATCGCAAACATAATTATTATGTGAATATCAGTTGAATGCTATTTGCTAATTGCTACATGTTTAATTGTTTACTTGATAGCGTTTTGGAGAGGTCCAACATATCCCCTTGTAGAGGGTTCTCTTTAGTATGATCATACGATCGTCTTAGTAATCGGAGCCCGATTCACTTGGCAAAAGTAAACCGACAATCTAGTCATTGTAATCAATGTCCGATTCGCTTGGCAACGATTCATTAGCACACGAGTACAACTTGGTTTTGGTTTGTTAAGGTTTGATTTATTATTACCACGTAGATTGGTTTGCGCATTTAACACTTATCATTTATTATTTATTTATTATATAACTATTTGTTGTGTCAAAATTGGTGATCATCTCACTTAACATGTTTGTTGACAAAACTCCATTTTCTACGCACATGCAAGTTTCTTGAGTTGAAGGATGGACACTTAGAAAGACCTTAGGGTTTTCTTGAAGACAAAACGTGAATTTAACTTGTTATATTTATTCATTTGAATTGTTTTGTTGTATTTGAATACTGTGTGCACATTTGAAATAAAATAATTAAATAGATATTATCACATTTATATTATGATAGTATCTTCGAGCTGTGAGCAATCGGATCACGTCACGACATTTCCGCCTTAGGTTGGGGTGTGACATTGATCGTCTTAGCTATTCATGAAAAATGTGCAACAAAGTTTTAATCTGCTATTTATGAGGTTTAAGACAAGTTGGGATGGTTTGATCCGGTAAAATCTAATATAAAACGGGTCTTGATTGTGGGTTCCACTAGATTATATAATAATAATAATAATAATAATAATAATAATAATAATAATAATAATAATAAATGGTTGGATCTTACTTGTCCTGGTAAACACAAAGGCAGGGTTTAAGTGTACAACAATATCGGTGATTACAGTTTTTGCGTTGTTCTAAATTTTAAGATAACCTAATATGTTTTTAAGACTGTATTTCTCCCATTCTGAACCCATTGCAATTAGACTTTTTCAGGGACGAAAAAAAGATAAATGTGGGGATATTTGATATAATGCTTAATATACATAAATCCCTTGTACATTTTATATAATATTTTATTAGTTTATGTCTGGTTTTATTAGAATTTGTATATTACTAACATATTTGAATAATGTAGGTCCCGATACTTGTTCGTGGTTAAAAAGAGCGAAAAACAAGCTTAAATAAGCTAAACCGGCGAACCTGAGCATCAGGAAACGAATCGGACCAAACCAGGAGTGAACCGGACCAGACCAGACCACCCCCCCCCCCAGCCGGAGTGCCGCACGGAAAGAGGGGAGCGGAGCCGCACCACTTTTTTCCAGAACTTTCGATTTTTGATGATTTTGGGTCTTGAAAACCTATTTAAACAACTCTAAATTTAACCCTAAGTATAACCTGAAGACCCTAGTCGGTTGGGACGAATTTCAGAGCTCAAGAGGAGATCTTTTGGAGGTTTTGGAGGCTTGTAATCATACGGTAACGTGCTTATCATTCAACAACGAAGACCACTTTTATCGCCTTTAATCTTTCGTTTATCTTGTTTTACACCATGAATTCTTCTATGATTGTTTAGTTTGATTTTATGATGCTAGGCTAAACATTATTGACTACCTAGGGTTATGATGAACCTATTTTGACGTTGTGATTTGATTTGGGATTTATTTATCATTATGGTTTTATTATTTAGTGTATGATACTTAGGATTGTTTGTTGAGTTTTATTATTCCATAGTTGCCTTGATTATTGTTTATTATTCCTCTGATTAATGTTTAGCATCATCCATAATTATGTAGATCATCACATGGTCTACATGGTTTATCCCGTTGTTTGGATTATAAGACAAACAATAAATAAAATAAACTTTTGTATGTCAAGATAAATATATGAAAACTTTGAAATCATGAATAACGAACTATCATAGTCAAAACTAAAACAAACATAAACAAAACTCTTGAAGTCAATAATAGCAATGATAAATGAAAACATTGGGGTTTCAAGAATAGATAAAAAAAACTTTGGGGGGGGGGTCAAGAATAACAAAATAAATGAATGAGACTTTTGATGTCAAAATAGATGAAGACAACAAAATAGAGTAAATTCTTGAAATAATAAGACGATAAACAAATGACAAGCTTATGTTATCAATGACAACATGGATAAAACATTGAAGTTAAGAATAATAAATTAAATAAATGAAACATTGAGCGGAAAAGCTAACTAAACAAATTGATTAAACAATATAGAATTAACATGTACATGTGACTTCTATTAGATAGCTATAAACATTGCCCCGGTTTTGAATATTCGAACTCATTTAAAGGTAAACAGTCATAGACAACCAAATGTAGTAATACGGTTTCTATTAGATGACTATGTACATAACCATGTTCATAGTCCTAACTTCCACTAAATAATTACGTTCATGGGAAGAAATCTGAAAAGCTGATTGGACGCCACGTGGCGTAAAATGCCTAAGGGTTGAGAGTTTTGACTACGCATGGTCTTAAATAGGTTTTGTGTGTGTGTGTGTGTGTGTCACGTGACATATGACCCATCAAAAATAGCTTCTCTCTCATCTCTTCTATTTCCTCTCTCCTCTACCCTCCCCGCCCCCCAAACCCCATTCTTAGATCATCTTCAATAGGAGATTTTTTTATGTTGTTAGAAGATAGAGAATGTGATGTGAAGAGAGGTGGTGATGTGGAGTAAAGAATATGTGATAAGATTCTTGTTGAAGAATCTCTAAGAATAGGTTTGTGAGGGGGGACAGGAGAAATGAAAGAAAAAAGATTAAAGAGAAGCCATTTTTGGTTGGCCATATGTCATGTGACACACTAAAACACTGCCTTAGAGCTACTCTATTGGTGATGGTCTTGTTTAACACAAGTGCATGGGTAAAACTATTGATGGTTGTGTAACTTTAAATACACACTTGAAGGTCTAAGTTCGACACAAACAAGTTGGATTGTTTATTCCTTTGTCGCTACAACGAGTATAGCTAACAATAAAGATACGACGGTCGAAGAGTATGCCACTGATAGAGCTTCCTAACCTTCTAAGGTAAAAAAAAAAAAAAAACCCCACGACCGGTTAGTCTCACCGTCGGAGGGGTCTCCTACGATCAACCTCCGGTATGAGAATCAGTGATATGATATGATAATGAGGTGGTAGGAGTAAGTATGAAGAGAGAATAGAGATAAATCAGATGAATGAGAATGGATGTTACCTTTGACTGAAGTGTTCCTTTTATAGGCAATCGGAAGCTTTTCTTGGGGAAGCTTAAACTTCTTAAAAGGGCAAGGGTCAACTCCTCTTTCAGATCATGCAGAAAAGTAATGCCATTTTCATGTAACTTGTGTTCTGCTTTTGTCTTCCATGTCGACATCCTTGATTTATGGCAGGCTTCAGCATTATGTCACATTAGAGGGGAGTTCTCTGAGGTTTATTGTAGCAGGGAACTTCCATGGTCAACTTAGGAATCTTGTTGAGAAAGCTTCGAGCTTCCTAGTCTAGTAGCTTGTGCTTGCTGCTTCTTGACTCCTAAGCTTCCCTAACTTAGGAGTGGGGTAAGGGTACCCACGTCATCAGCCCCCTAGTCAGAAGTATTCAGATTGCAATAATGAGTGCTTGTAACTTAACTCTTTTTCTTCATGATGTTCCCCCTGGGTTTTTAATGCTTTTGGGCTCAGCAGCATGCCTCTTCATAGACCAATGCATTACCCATTTTGCTGTTTTGGGCTTGTTATAATGAAGCCCAAGAGCTGGAAAATGTTTCTTTTGTCATGTGGCCTGGAAGCTAGGAGCTTGTGGTCTAAAGCTTCCGTGTTGAACCAAAGTCTAGTAGGTCTCATCAAGGTTTGCATGAACATATGGCAACCCTCGACATTATTCCACCTCTCTACAGTAGTTTCTCCCGTGAAGATCTGAATGTGATCTTCAAAATCTTCTGTTCTATCATAAGTCTTTATGTTAGTTGGCATCTTAACCTTCGTTTCAAACTCAAAGTTCGCTATTTGCTCAGAGAAGCATGACAAGGTCGAAGGCTTGTAAGGTTGGTAAGGTTCCAAGTGTATTAAGTCACCCGCGCTGGTGGTGGCGATACTTGAAGCCTGAGTTACCACAAGTTGGCTCATAGCTAGGAAGCCTTGAGAAGCTTGTCACTATAAGCTTCCCGACCATGGTTGGCCATACTGAGACATCATGAGTGCAGCCATCTGAGGATATGTCATACCAGGTAGCATGAGTGCAGCTAAAATAAAAAGGATTTTTGTGATTGCCAAACACATTTTAACTTATTGGTTTTTTGAAAACACCAATAAGCCAATAAGCATTTTTCAAACTCAATCCAAAACATGCTATAAGTATGAAGAGAGAATAGAGAGAAATCAGATGAATGAGAATGGATGTTACCTTTTTTTTTAGGTCAACTTAGTATATATAACTTCATTAATAATCAAAAACAACCAAACGATTTACAATGAAGTGGCAGGTAAGCGGGCAACAAGCTGCGCCGCAACCTTTGACCAGAATGTTCCTTTTATAGACAATCGAAAGCTTCTCTTGGGAAGCTTAAGCTTCTTAAAGGGTGCATTCCTCTTTCAGCTCATGCAGATAAGTAATACCATTTTCATGTAACTTGTGTTCTGCTTTTGTCTGCCATGTTGACATTCTTGCTTTATGGCAGGTTTCAGCTTTATGTTGACTTCTCTGAGGCTTACTGTAGCGAGGAGTTTCCCTGGTCAACTTTGGAATCTTGTTGAGGAAGCTTCGAGCTTCCTGGTCTAGCAGCTTGTGCTTGCTGCTTCTTGACTCCTAAGATTCCCTGACTTATGAGTGGGTAAGGTTACCCACGTCATCATCCTTAATTAATTAGATAACTCAATATCAAAGTTCTTTCGGTAGTATTTTCAATACTTTCACCTAAACTTGTTTCGATCTTTCAAATCTTCATGCTTCATTTGATATTTACAAACTTCTTTTGGTAGTATTTAATCTTCTTCACGTTCCTGAGTCTACTGTTTGTAGGATCATTGAAGGTTAAGAGTTCAATGTTGTGAATTGTAATGTTTCATTGGACTTGTTTTCCTACAATAGAACATGATATCTTTTTCTTTCATTTTTTTAAACAGCAAAGATCGACCGAAATCACACCACCACAATGAAGGGGTACACACTGGACATCCCCTATAAGAGAAGCACGTACTTTAGCGCATTGACCACCACCGTGTCACCTAGTTCTAGAGAAACCCACACAATTGTGGTAAAACCTCCGGAGTCGGGATCAAACCTACGACCTTAAAGGGCCCAAGCTCTACCTTTCATTCCCTAAGTCGTTGGACTAAATGTCAATTGCATCTTCTTTAACTTTACCTTTCCCTTATCTTATAAGGCTTTTATCATATTCACTTTCTTCTTTCTAGCTTTCAATGACTTCTGGCTCCGCACGCTCTAACACTTCTTTATTAAACCTCATTAATGATTTCAGAGAATCCTTTTCCATGAAACTTGGCTTAAACAAATCATTTTCTTCCTTCTCGTTGTTCTTCTAACAAAGGAATATCAACATGTACTTCACATCAACTGAATACCATAAAACAAAAAACACTGGTTTCGATAATACCAACATTAGTATTGATGTTATTCATTCTGTATGAATTCGATTCACGATGATACCGGTATAGTAATGACACTTAGTATACTTTATTTATGATATTAAATAAATACAGTTTTAGGTTAATTTATGTAGGGATGTTAAGATACAAATTAAAGCTGCCTATTAGTATTAGTTAACAAATACAAATTATTAGAGAAAAATTATTAAAAAATTAAATAGATTAAAGACGTGCAATATTCATTGATTAATTCTTATAATTTCTCTTTTGTATATACACAAAAATAGTCCAATCAGTCTAATCGTATGAGGTAATGGCTCAGGCTTGAGAACTTTATGTTCTTGTATTTGAAACCTTATTTAATAAGGTTTTCCCATAATGATAGGTTGCCTTCCGGGTATTGAGTAGTTTTACATGCCTTAAAAATATATATAAAGATTCCAAATCCATCAACTTAGAGCATTCTCATCCAACCCCTTATTTTATGTGAGGGGTGTTTTTATAATTTAGAGAGTGATTCAGGGTGTTGTGAGTGAAGAGTTTTTATATTTTATAAAAAGTAGTGATTTTTCTGTATAATTAGAAAGTTACTGTTCACCCCCTATAATTTTTTAATATATTTTGAAAGTAGTTGTGAGTGAGGGAAAGAGAAAAGGTATAAAAAGTATTATTTAATTAAAATAAAGAGAGAAAATGTAGTGAGTTTTAATGTAATTTTTAGTTTAGGGATAGGGGGTGGGATGAGAATGCTCTTAAAGCATTCCCAATCCATTCTCCATTTTCATCTCTATAATTACACTAAAAACACTATATTTTCTCTCTCATTTTCAATTAAATAATATATTTTTATACTTTTATCATTACTTTTTCCCTCTCCTTCACTCACAACCACTTTAAAAAACATTATAAAATTATAGATGTGAACAGTGTGTTTCTCCAAATTTAACCATGAACAGTAACATTTTCTCTCTACTTCTCTCACAACCATTTTTAACCATCTCTAAAATATAAAGAAACCACTGGGAATGCCCTTAAGTATTCATTTCAAAAGCAGCCAACAAACAAGAGAATAAATTTCATCTCATTGCCCTCGGTCTCATTAAGCATTCAAATTGATAGTCAAAATCGCAAATTTGGAGCTAACACAGAAACCAATGTATGCCAATTTAAGATTCAAAAGTGACATAAAAACCAATGTATGCCAATTTAAGATTCAAAACTGAAGTTATGTTGAATATAAAAAAAAATTACTCGAATGTTTTTATAGATTGATAAGTTGAAGCCTAGACTACAAGATGTGTATAAATGGTGCGTGTAGTGCTTGTGATTGAGCCCAGATGCGGTCTAGTCTCAAAGGGTGTGTGTAGTGGGCCCTAAACCCTAAACCTTAAAACAAAAATTCTTCATTTACTTACCGGACACCACATACAAAAATCGTTCTATTTCATAGCCCCTCCACTACACATAGCCTAAGGCCTAACCCACCTCACATCATCTCCTACCGAAACTTCACTTCCAAATAGAGATGTAAACAATGGAGCTGCTTGTGAGCCAATTTGGCTAAAAACTCGAATCAAGCTGAATTTATATATATTATATATGTCACATAGTTATTAAAAGCCGTCGCTTCTTGCGCCTAGGCCCATTTTTGAGGCGAGACTTAATAAATGCGCTTTTAGTTCCTAGACGAGTGCTTTGGCATTGTCTGCCAAGAACATGAGAAGATAAAAGCCAAGCAAAAGAAACACAAGAAGCGCTATTGAAACTTAGATCTAGAAAATGTCAAAGGCTTAATATTGATACATTTTGTTATTCCAAGGTTTGGAATTACATTTAAATCTGACTATTTTAAAACTTTTGATACCAATTAAATGATATTAAATGTTATATCATTGCTTTTGTTTACTTCAAATTATTTGAAGAATAGTATTATTTTTCATATACATAATATATTTTTTATGTTTTATTTAAATGCGCTTTTTACCCTCTCCTTTTTTTGCTTTGCGCCTAGGCCCAAGCGAGGCCATACACCTTGAGTGCGCCTAGCATATTTGATAACTATGATATGTCATATACAAAAAGTAAAAAACATAATAAACAAAGACAAAATTACAAAATAAATATAACATAAAAACAATTAAAACATAATAAACAAAGCCAAAATTACACACAAAGTCTTTTACGTTTATATGAATTGCAGGTTTCATCATTCACCTTCTAAAATAATGCTTAACATCAGTATGTTAACTTTTTGTAACAGATTTCGTCATTTACCAATTGCAGTAAAAAAAAATAAAAATAAAATAAAACTATAAAAATTACAGAATTGGTCCTTTGGGGGTAAGAGTAAAACTGTAATTTTAAAAAGTAACTGAAGTGCTTAACGGCAGTCATTGTAACGTTAACATAAAATATGTTAAGCGTGATTTGGAAACATGTAATTCTCGAGCTCCCGACTTCATACACACACACATACCCAACGCCAAGGAAAATGAACTAAAGGGATCAATTGTACAACAAACTATGAGAAAATAAGCAATATAATCGTATATAACAACATGAGAAACTAAAATTAGGTATCAAATATTAATTTGAATTAAATGTACTTTTCAAATTCTCCCATGTGGAAACACCTTCAGGATGAATATGAACAAAATATTTCACAAACCTGGCATCAGAACATGCAAGAATGGTGCTCAATGATAACTTAGGCTTGGCTGCACCTCTCTCCAATAACCACAAATACATAGAAAACCTTAAATTAATCCTCTGAATATCATAACACAAGTATGATGGAAACACCACAACCGCGTCCAGTGGATAACCTAACCGATTCTGCAAACAATCAAGCTTTTTCTCAAGAAGATCTTTTGTCTGGTTTAACACAGACGGGGCCCGCTTAATCATACCTGAAACCGCATTATAATCAAGTCCTGCTTGCACTAAACAATCAAATCTTTCTTGTAGCTGGTCTCCTCTGCCACGAAACTTTTTTAGAGCTTTTGATAACTCATCAGAGTTTTCAATATAACCCAATCTTAGCAAAAAGTTTTTTCTTTCAACAAATGTATTTGAATCTTGATTAGCGGTTGTTTTAGCATCGGATTTAGTAGCCAAATTGATCAACATTAAAGGGTCTTTCTTTATAGCGCCACGTAGCTCATCTTCTCTGATTTTCAAACTGTTCATAACGGTTAATGGCCCTTTTAATGAATTAGAACCAAGAACTTCCATATGGGTAGTAACAATGCTTGCAATTACTTCCGTTTCCATCTTGATTTCAACCAAGAAACACACTGCTGTCGAAAGATTCTTTACACACTTTAATGATAAAGTTCGGGGGTTTTTTGAAAAAAGGTTGTAAATTTGGTTCATTTTGAGCCCTAGCTTTAGCAATTGACCGACCAGCACGTATATCTGTTTGCCCGAGCCTTCAAACAGTAGCGTGGGGCTATCAAGAAACAGAGTTTTCATCTGTTTATTTTTGTAACCGACTTGCACAAGAAAACTCATGGTGTCCAACATTCTATCCCAATTCAAAGTGGTTCTCTCAGGTATGTAACTACCGATCCATTCGTTTCCAAACCCGAAACCTTTCAGCTTGTCAAGAACAGTGAGAAACTTATCATCAACGTGGGTCAAGAGTGATGGGCAACATGTTACTAGTTTGATTACTGTTGATTTACTTAACCCTAATTTCTCATAAGCCTTAAGTTTCGTAGATAAAACACCATGATCATATCCAAATATCTCCTTTGCTTCCTTATACATATTGCCAATCTTTGTTCTCGGGATCCCGTAACCACACAAAGCATGAAAATTATCAAGCAAGAGGTTATCATCACCCAAAAATATCAATGATTTGGGAAGCAGTGACGGAAACTCGACAGGATTCAAACCTAAACTCTCCAAGAACGGTTCATACTCATTAATCGGATTGTAACGAAAGTACTTAGACAAAGCCCGTGATACATCTTGCTCATTATCAACCACAGACAACAAGTTTTGAATAAAATGAGGCGAGTTCTTGCTCATGTACTCCGCATCGGTGAAATGGAAGCCTCTGGTAAAATGCAAATAATCAAAAAGTGCAGTTTGTGCCTCGGTTCTCACAAGCCGTGAAACTCGATTACCGTTGACACTGCCTTGTGTTTGATGGGAATAAACGACTCCGGTTTTTACTTGAGGTGCAGGCTCTGAAGCACAAAAGTTTCTCCTTTTAACCGACACGAAAGGCGGTCCATTTCCGGTACAGGCATTTTTACAAACAGTCGGTGGGCACAGCACATAATGAAGTTCAGAAATCATGTTAGAGATCGAAAATAGCCTGTTATTATTGATTCCACGAATCAGCATAGCAAAATTCACAGTACCCAGATAAGGATTCTGCGAAAGATTAAGATAAAAATCGCTGCTTTAATCATGGGTTCTCGAGCAAATTCAAATTAATGAAACAATTGAAAGAAAAATGAATGCATTATGACTTACAGCACATTTTGATTCTTCAAATTGAATCTAGAAGGTGGCATCCATTTGATTGTGTAACCTCATCTGTTGAAGGTGAGATGGAGGGTTCGTCTAAACTGTAAAGCCCTGATTTTAGGGTTTTGGGCTTATATTAGTGATTAAGTGCGCATATACCCTCTATATTATGGCTCCTTTCATATAAACCCCCTCGTGTGATGTAAGGTGTAGACTGCGTTGTTGGAAAGTAAGGGTGTTCATAAACTATTGTAAATCGAAATAACTCGACCAGTTTGACAGTTATACAATTAGTTTCACGGTTTGGGAATTCGGTTCTTGGTTGGTACACGAAACTAACCATTTAAACCTATTAATCAAGTAATATATTACCTTTTTAAGTTTTGAAATACAAAGTTATGCGTATGTATAATGTTCATGATTTATCAGATGCAAAGCTTTAATATAAAGTTATAAACGGAAGAAAATGACAAAAACAATTAAACTGTTGAATCAAACTATTTTGGATTGTCTTGCCGATAGAACCAACTAGGTCAGTTTGATTCCTTGTAAACCGCATATAACAGTTCTACCATGATTTTTCTTAAACATGGGAACTAAACCATAGACAAACGAAAAATTTATTTACACAACAAATGATAGATAGATTAGCATGCTATCCCTTCTAAACTTCACCTTACAACTAACGAGGATAATATGATTTCATCATCCACTAACGAACCTCTTCATCAGTTAATGTGATACTAGCTTCTTCACCTCTGATATGAAATGTAGCCTTGTTGCCATAATTCTAGGGTTTTAACTTGTATAAATAGTAAATACAAGCCATGACCATCAAACTTGACGCCATTGCAACCATATTCAAGTATCTATTCATGTAAACAACCATATTCAACCAAACTTGATGCCATGACCTCTAACAATACGTTACGGTTTCACTAAAAAGTCCATAAGCCTCTGTCACGTACGTAATTAGTTTTAACTAACTCATTCTTTAACAAGCTCAGGTTTGTCCTAATAAGTTAAATAAAAGAAGAAATTATTAAAAATTGTGATTGAAACAATTTAACCGTTAATGGGTTGGCACCCCATTGATGATGGTGGTGTTGTGATATGAGAGAGAATATTTTGTTGAAGCGTGTAAGGTGACAGGGGCGCCACCCTACAACGCACAACCTCACACAACTATTATTATTTTGGCTTCTTATTAATTTATATTCACATGTCCCTTTTTTGTATTGGTCTATTATTATGTTGTATGTAAAATCTATAATGCAAAATATTTAAATGCATTTCACATTATTTTTTTAGACTCACTCTTTTTCTTTTCACACATTCTCTCTCTTTTCTCTTCTTTTCACATCATAAAATGCATGCACTTAGGCTGTGTGTTGTGGGGAGAAGAAAGAAGGTGTCATGTGGCGTCACTTTTTCAGGCGTTAAAGAAGAAGGTGCCATCAGGATGGCCATAGAAGGGGGGAAATGTGAGACACTATGGTGACGTGGTGGCCGGCTCTGACATGGGTGATGAATAACGTCGGCCGACATTAACCACAGAACAACATTAGCTAAAGATTATTCTACCCTCTCCTCCCTCTCTCCTCCAACTTAACATCCATGTCATGAATACAACCTAAATACCAGGCCCGCCCCAAGGGGAGGGCGAGGAGGTTGACGGACTCGGACCCACTCTCCAAAAAGGCCCAGAATTGTTAAAAAAAAATAAAAATATTTTATATATAGTTTTGTTTTAACATAAAAGCATGCAAAATGATTCTTTGGTTGAATGAAAAATTTCCTGTAAATAGAAACAAAAGTCATGGGTTCAATTCCCACTATTAGTTAGTATTCTTTTTTTAATATAAAAAAACTTTATTTGTTTCATATGAGTCATTTTAGTAACATGTTTATTATTATTTTTTTGTTTTAGATTTTTAAAAGGCTGTCTTATTGGTAAAATTGTCAAATTATCTATTATATAATTGAAAAGTCGATTATAGAAGCCTATTTTTTTTACTCGTCTCATATCTCAAAATTTTAAGAGGTTTTCGAAGACAACCTGCTAAATTTGCATTGCTCTGGTGATACACGTTCCACTCATTCCATCTACCAATTTGTAAGTTGATTACTATTGAAAGTCTGCCACTTTTTTAGGTTTACTACTATTGAAAGTCAAGTGTTTTAAAATATTCAAACATGATAGTTGTTTCATTTTATTCAAATTTATAACCTAAGGGCTTTTGTTGGATAAATATTTATAATTCATCATTTAGCAACTATAGTTTAATACACGAAAGCACGATTTGGTTATTTAAACCACTTTGTGGATGTCATGTGATATCACATTTCACTATTAGTTATTTTATTCTACATGTACATGTGTTAAAGATATATGCATAAGCATCAAAAGTGTTATTATATATTCTAGTTTTCTTTCCTTAAAGCTTTAGTAAAAATACAAAATAAACCTATAATTTTGTTTGAGTTTTTACAAATCATATAATTTATGAGTTTATTTTTTTAATATCTATCATCTATGTACTCTTTCAGCTCTATGCAGAAGCCTTAGTTGCATCATGATAATTTTTACTTTTCTTTCCTACAGAGTATTAGTAAAAATAAAATATTATTCTATTTTTATTCAAAGCTTTTTTGGAAAAAGGCCGAGGTCTTGGCAAACTTTTATTCAAAGCTACTGGAATCTGAAATAATATTTTTTTTTCATTTCGACTTGGTTATTCTTTTTTACTATAATGTTCTACGTTTCGGTCTGAATTCGTTAGTTAACACGCCGTAACACACTTTTTGTTCGCTTAATGCCTGTTCTTGGTACGGTTTAACGGCTTCACCACAACACGTGGGTAGCAAATACTAGTTCCATTTAAAAAAGAAGTTTCATGTTCCTGTTTTCACGTCTGAAAGATGGAATAATCTCCTTGCCATTCTCATTAAACAATCGACTATAAATAATACCTAGAACCCCTTATTTTGGGGATAGATTTACAAGTATTTGAATTCTAGATAACAATCTAATTATAGACAATATACAATTACTATTACACCCCCGCAGTCGAAGCGGGAGGTTGTCGAATGCTGAGACCGGCTTGAAAGTCATCAAACAGAATCTTCTGGAGGCCTTTCGTGAAGATATCCGCAATTTGGTAGCGTGTGGGCACATGAAGGATGCGAAAGTTACCACGATGTACTTGTTCACGAACGAAGTGTATGTCGAGTTCGATGTGCTTCATTCTTTGGTGTTGAACCGGGTTGCCGGATAAATATATTGCACCGATCTTGTCACAGTAAACTAGTGTCGCTACCGATAGAGGACAATGAAGCTCAAGTAACAAATTCCGAAGCCAGCATATCTCCGCCACCACGTTCGCGACACCCCTGTATTCAGCCTCTGCACTAGAGCGGGAAACTGTAGATTGTTGTTTTGACGACTAAGAAAACAGGTTATCCCCCAAGTAAACGCAATACCCAGAAGTGGAACGTCTCGTGTTTGGGCAACCCGCCCAATCTGCGTTTGTGTATGCTTGTAGTGCAATGGTGTGTGTCGGTCCAAGCGTGAGGCCTAAGTCTGAGGAGCCCCAAAGATACTAAAGGATATGAAGAAGAGCGTTCCAGTGTGACATTTTAGGTGAGTGCATATGAATACACACCTGTTGGACTGCATAAGAAATATCAGGGCGAGTAAACGTGAGATACTGAAGAGCCCCGGCTAGGCTTCGGTAAAGGGTTAGGTCACCGAAATCGGTCCCGCCATGTTCACTTAACTTCGGTTTTGTGTCGATAGGGGTTGGGACCGACTTGCAGGTTGACATGCCAGCTCGATCCAAAATTTCATTCACATAACTTCGTTGAGACAAGAACATAGAGTCTCCTGTGCGTTTTACCGAAATCCCCAAAAAGAAGCTTAGAGGGCCAAGGTCTTTCATAGCAAATTCTGAACCGATTTTGTTCACAATGTGACTCCTCAGAGTTTCTGTGGAGGTCGTGAGAATTATGTCATCCACGTAAATGAGGATATAAGCAGTCTCGGATCTGTGGCTGTATACGAATAATGAGTTATCGCATCGGCTCTGTGTGAAACAGAGTGTGATAATGTAATCTGTAAACCGTTGGTATCATGCCCTCGGTGCATGTTTTAACCCATATAACGACTTTTTAAGTTTACATATGTGATCCGGATAGTCTCGGCGGCAGAACCCCATTGGTTGATACATGTAAACTGTCTCATTGAGAGAGCCGTGTAGAAACGCATTCGTCACATCGAGATGACCAGGATTGTGAAAGATCCAATGAGAGTACCGTGCGGATTGTTGCCGGTTTTACTACGGGACTAAATGTTTCTCCACAGTCAACACCAGCTGTTGGTTTCTACCGTCACAAACCAACCGCGCCTTGTACCATTCCAATGATCCGTCCGACTGAAATTTATGTCGGAATAACCACATACAACGTATGACATTCATGTGTGGTTGGCGCAGAATTAATTCCCATGTTTGATGTGGACTAAAATATATATATTATTATATAAATATTCCCTTAACTTTTGAGTTGTTTTGAGTTTGTTTTTTTATATTTATATAATAATTACTCATACTAGTTCATATTTTAAGTTAAAATGTTTCAAGAAACAATGAGCTAAAATAGAATATATTTTTGCTGATCTTGAGAGAGCCGAGTGATGACGTCTATGATCGATGCATTTTATACTAAACCTTATGGTGTATTCGTTATCATATAAATATCAATGTCTAAAATATTATTGTTGTTCTTGTTATTTGTTATAGAATACACATGATAAGTTAAAATTAATAATTTACATTAATTAAAAAAGCAAAATAACATACGTATGACATAAGTTATAAACAGATTATTATACGAATATTTAAAGTAACATATTATAGTTTGATTTATAAAATTCAATGCAGGTACATAGATTGAAAATAATGGGCTGGGCATAATAAAAGATCTAAAGAAAGTCATTATAAATGGGGCATCTAGATCACGAATAAGGGAGGGAGCCGCTATATTGAGATTATTATTATTTGTTTGTTTTGTCGGCTACTGGAAGGCACGAAGAAAAGAAAGAAAATAAATAAAGAGAAGAAGCCTTTGGTTCAAGCAGAGGGCGTCCGGATTCAACACCTACTCATTCAAGTATCATTATTATTGGTTTGATTTTATTGTTTTCTTTATTAATTCAGTTTTTGAACTTTATTTATTTGGCTTGTTCTTGAATATGGTTGTTGGCTAAACCCCTAGACCACCTAGGTTTATGATGAACTTTTGTTGAGATTGGATTTAGTTTGGACTTTGCTTTTGTTATGGTTTATGATTAAGTAAGAGGTTTCTTGTTATTTATTCGATGCATATATGTGCTTAGGATTGTTTGGTGAATTTTATTGTTCCACAGTTTCGTTGGTGATTGTTTCATATAATAGGATTCTGTTAGGTCACTACTGTGTGTTTTTTACTAGTTTATGGTTGATATGCATTAAAACCATAGGAATAATATTAATAAATTAAATAGACATAAGTGTGCTGCTAATCTAAATAGCTGTAAGGCGATAGATTATATGATAAGTCTTGGTTGTTTAAGATTGCTAGATTTAGTTATTCGTAAGGAGTCCGTCTAGGTTTGATTTTTCAGCCTTGTTTATCTAGTCGAGTGAATGCTTTAAACTACATTTGATTTCTGCGCTGTAAGGTAGGATTTCGTTTGGAGGTACTTGTCATAAAATAAGTTAGCGACCGTAAGGGAGTCTAACTAAACTGGTATTTTTAAGAACTTAAGAGAAATCCATAGCTGTCGTCTTGAGAAGGGTCAGGGGTCCTGTTCAGGTTTTCTTTAAGTGACGATTTTATGATCCCAGTTCCATAACATGCATTTTCCAACTAATTGACAATTGATACATTAGGGATTCTAGCCTAGGTGGTTGCTCATCATCATCTGAATTAAGTCCAAGTTCTAAGTTTAGTCATCTTTAGTTTTATTAATTAGTTTAAATTAGTTTAAAATTAGTTTATTAGTAAAACCCCCTAAAAATAATAATAAATAAATAGTCGTGTTTGTAGTTAAGTCTAGTTTAACTAGTTAACGTAATTAAAAGAGTCTCATGGGTTCGATATCCGGACTTACTTAGCTGTACTAGAGTCGACCGGTTCACTTGCCGGTTAGTAGTTTTAGTTAAGTTAAGAGTCTAGAAATTATTACTTAGTGTCTAGATTAGCGTGTTTTTATTAGACTACTTTTAGCATATCAATGTTCCATTTTAATAAGGGCATCAAACTCCATATTCATTGCTTTACGCATTTCAGGTGTGGACAAGGCAACCGTTGGGTTACGGGGAGCAGGGGCGATGGTTGTGGTATTGAGATTAAATGGCTGTTTTGGTTTTACAATTCTGTCCATCGATCTGGTTCGGATGGTACGGGTTTGAGTTAGTGGGGTTTGTGAAGTGAGTTGACTCGTGCGGGAGTCTGTATTATGTATAGGTGGGATCGGCTGGTTTGAATCGGCAATGGGCACGATGGGGTTTTGGTGGGCCAAAGACTGGGTAGGAGCATGGGCCGAAGATTGGGCTGTTTGGTTGGTCCGACGGGTATAGACCTATAAGAGGGATTGGGCCGTGGGTATGGGTTGTACAGGTGGGGTGGGTTATGGCTCGATAGGTGGTGAAGTTGGTTGATCTTTGATGTTGGTTAAGTGCCAAAGTTGTGGGTGTATAGGGTCGGTTAAGAAGGAGTAGCTTTCAAGTGGTGGTTTATTAAGGTTTTTAAATGGGAAGACAGTTTCATCGAATCTCACGTGTCTACAAATGATGAGTTTGTGTGTCGATAGATCAAGACATTTGTAGCCACGGTCTTTAGTCGGATAATCAAGAAAAACGCACGGTTTTGAGCAAAGCTCAAGTTTATGGATTTGCGTGTGAGGAATGAAAGGGTAGCAGAGACACCCGAACACTCGGAGATGATCGCATGAGGGTGGTCGGCTGTAAAGGAGTTGAGTGGGGGTTTTGAAATTGTGTGTTTTACTAAGGAGAATGTTTATTAAGTAGGTAGCGACCTCCAGTACATGATGCCAGAGTGTGTTTGGTATGTTAGATTGGGCAAGAAGGGTGCGGATGACGTTGTTTATTGAGCAGATTTTGTGTTCCGCTTTACCATTTTGAGAAGATGTGTATGGGCATGAGAAACGAAAAATCATACCGTGTGGTTGCAAAAATTTTGAAAAGAATTATTAGAAAATTCCTTTCCATTGTCACATTGAAACTGTTTGATGTTGCGTTCAAATTGAGTTTCAATTAGTTTGTAAAATGCTTGAAAGACAGTGTAAACTTGTGATTTATTGCAAATGGGATAGGTCCAAAGAAAATTAGTGGCATCATCCACAAACAAAATATAATACCGATGACCACCGGTGTTGATTACCAGTGAAGTCCATAGATCACTATGTATCAAATCAAAAGGTAAATAAACATGAGTATTAGATTGAACAAAAGGAAGTCTAGTACTTTTTCCCAAAACACATGGCTAACAAAGTTAGAAACAGCCTTATTACATTTGACATGACTAGGTTTATTTAAAAAATGTAGTAAATTTTCCCCTCGGGTGTCCCAAGCGTTGGTGCCAAACATCTTGAGCGAGAGTGGTGAATGAGGAAGGAGAGCGGATTTTGAAGAGAATCTGAGGTGTTAGCGGATAAAAGTCCCCAGTACTATTGCTGCGTAGGATACGCGCCTTGGTCTTGAGGTCCTTCACAAGAAAACCAAAAGGATCAAACTTAATAGAAATTTGGTTACCCGTGGTTAATCGACGAACCGACAAAAGGTTTTTAATAATATTAGGGGCGAGTAGGACGTTGTTTAGTTTTAAGGGTGGGTATGGTGGTGTTAGGGTTTGGTTACCTTGGCCGACTACAAGAATGGTATTACTGTCGCCGACAATCATATTTCGTGAAATGCCATTATTAAAAAAGAAGTGAAATTACCTAGGTTGTTTGTCATGTGATTTGTAGCACCTATATCCATGAACCACGGCAACTCGGGGGGATTGAGGGCCATGATATGAAGTGCTTGCTCGATGTTGGTGGGAGTGTAGCCGACATTGTATGCCTGAGCGGGTCGTGGGCTGAGAACTCCTTGACCCGAGGAGTTGGGTCTAGTGGTCATCGGGTACGGGCAAGGTGGGGTTGATGCCCACTGTTGCCACTGGGAATTTCCCGCAACCACATGCCCGAGAATGGAGCCCAGGGGTAAAAGCCGATCTGTTGGAATGAACCGTGGTCGTGTCCAGTTAAGTTTCTCCCGCGTCCACGCCCCCTGCCGCGTCCACGGCTATTATTGCTGCTGCCAAGTCTACCCTTCTCTTGATTGTTTCTGCCCGAACGTCCGCACATGGATCGAGTTGTGCGGTGTTGCTGTGTGAGCCGGCTGACCCGTTTGAGCCGACATGTAGAGCCGCAGCTGCGGAGTTTGCTGCATAAAGTGTCGTGGCTGCACGTTGGGTTTCTTCGTGGCAGAGAGCTGATCGACAATTGTTGAAATCAGGAAGTGGTTCTTTGGAGCGGAGAACGGTGGCAATGGTAACGTATTGTTCTGTCAGCCCACCGAGGAGTTGTAGAACCAACTGTATTTTGGTGAGGGGAACGTCTACGTTAAGTAGTTGATTGGCAAGCATCTTCACCTCTTGACATTAGGCAGCCATGTCCTTGAAGTTTTCGAGACGTGTATTGGTGAGTTTTGCCTGAAGGTACAGTGCACGGGGAGCCTTGGTGTCTTGGAAAAGGTTTTCGAGAGCAATACATGCGTCATACGCAGTGATGTTTTTCTTGATGATGGTACAGAGAAGGTCCGGGTAAATTGCCCCATATATCCACTGAAGAACGATTGCATCCAAACGTTCCCAAGATTCTGGTGCCGGATCTGCTGCCTTGTCTTTTCCTGCGGCGGCAGAGGAGGAGGAGGTTTCCTTTCATGGTGCCAAGTGGCCAGCGACCAGAAAGGCCGTGCAGTGTATCCGGAACAATTCCAACCACGTTACGTCTTGGGCACTCTCGTTGTCGAGAGTGATCGGAACAAAGTTCCGGATATTGGTAACGGTGACAGCGAGGTGGAGGGAAGCCATGGGTGAAGCAGAGAATCGTGAGTAGGAGGAGAGAGGCCGGTGGTTTATGAGATACCAGCGGCTTAGGGTTAGCGGAGGGTAGGGAAGAAAAAAGAGGAGGATCGGTTATTGCTTTGATACCATGAAAGATGGAATAATCTACTTGCCATTCTCATTAAACAATCGACTATAAATAATACCTAGAATCCCTTATTTTAGAGATAGATTTACAAGTATTTGAATTCTAGATAACAATCTAATTATAGACAGTATACAATTACTATTAGCGTCGTTTCTGTCGTCTTGCGAAATGGAACAACATGTTTATCATCCATGGAATTTTGTTTAGTGGGGCGTTTTGTTTACTTTTGAAAAGTGAAGACTTTTCACCATGTTTAAACATAAGACATGTAGTTAGTGATGTTAGGTATTACATGTACGCGGCTGACCCGAAAGGAGTCGGATAGGGCGACAGAAATCAATACAATACAACGGCTCGGGCCTTAAGAACTTAACGGTATTTCTAATTGATTTCTAAAACGAATATAACGTACAACGGAAACAAACGAGAAGTAAACAAAAATTAATAACCCAAAACTAAACCGTAATCAGAACCTGAAACAACTGATCAGCGTCAATAGTCTGTAGCAGCGGCCTGCTTCTGTTTCAAAATCGATTGGCAAATTGGATGTTGTTGAGAATAATTCTTGGATGATGACAGTAGGAATCCACAACCAATCACAAAACAATTGCAATAAGATAATATTCTTATGACGGTGGCAGTAGCTTTTTCACAAACACACTTCCAAACTTAATCACCAACTAATATTATATTGAATTGTTTGAGAAAATAGATCCATAGCTTCCGTGTAGCATCATCAATGAAAGTGGCGTAGTAGTTGGAGCCTCCTAATGATGATACTGGTGTTGGTCCATACACATCAGTATGAACAAGCTCAAGCTTCTCTGCTTTAAGTGTGTTTCCTTATTTTACAAAGGTGACCCGTTTCTTCTTACCGAGCACACAAGGTTCACAAAACCCTGTATCAAGTTCCACCTTTTTCAAATTAGGGAATCTACCTTGCTCTGCCAGTATCTTCAAACCCTTCTCACTCATGTGACCGAGTCGTTAATGCCACAAACATGATGGACTCGGTCCACTAGCCACTGAATTTACCTCTCCTGCTGAGATTTCTGCCATGTACAACGTACCCTTTTTCTTTCCACGAGCAATTACCAAGTTACCCTTTATGACCTTCCATTGCCCTCCTCCGAAAGTAACACCATAACCTTGATCATCAAGCTGCCCAATAGAAATTGACATCTTCCTTAACCTAGGAATTATTCTTACATCTTTCAGAGTCCATGTAGTACCTAAAGAAGTCTTCAAGTCGATATCCCCCATCCCGGTAATGTCTAGAGCCTCATCATTCGCCAGACGAAATTTGCCAAAGTTTCCTGTTCTGATATTCTTCAGGCTCTTTGTGCTAAATGTAGCATGGAAAGACGCACCGGAGTCCATGATCCAAGACTCAACTGTGTTCACAACACAGCAGACTAGGGCTTCATCATCTGAAACTTCTTTTGTAGTAGCATTAACTTCCAAAGTAGAATTTACTTCCTTTTCTGTTGAGGTGCAGGAGGGTTAGTGCATTGACTTCTGAAATGCCCATTCTCCTGGCAATTCCAGCAAGTAATATCCTTTCTTGGTCTAGACTTGCTTCTTTTTCTGGATTTTGATCTACCCCTGTTGCCTCCTCTTTTCTTGCTTTGCCCTCTACCTTCAGCACTTAGCAAAGTGCTTGATGATTCTCCATTATTCCTCCTTCTAGAATCTTCATTCAAAATCAAGTCACGAACTTTGTTAAAAGTCAAAGGATCCGATCCAACTGAACTGGTGACTGCAGTGATTGTTCTTGACCAACTATCAGGTAATAAAGATAAAAGTAGGCAAGCTTGCAATTCATCATCAATCTTGAACTTAACTGATGATAAACGTCTCAGGTGAGAATTGAAGGTGTATATGTGTTCGGTAACAGAACCTCTCTCTTTCATGCGTGTGTTAACCAACTCCCGGATTAGGAACACCTTGTTTGCAGACGATGGTTTCTCATACATGTTTGACAACGCCTCCATGATTCCACGTGTTGTGGTTTCGTCTAAGATGTTGTACGCCACGTTCATAGACAAGGCAAACCTAATCGTTGACTTCGCCTTCTTGTCAATAGCTTTCCACTCATCTGTAATCTTCTCAGGCGGTTCCTCCAAGCCACATCCAAATACTTCTGTATCAGCAAATCTGTGATTTGCATCTTCCACCATCCAAAGTTTTGTCCATCAAACTTCTCGATTTTCGTTTGACCCTCATCAGCCATAATACCGGAGATCAAAGAGTGAGAGCCAACACTGGCTCTGATACCATTTGTTAGGTATTACATGTACGCGGCTGATCCAAAAGGAGTCGGATAAGGAGACAGAAATCAATACAATACAACGGCTCAGGCCTTAAGAACTTAACGGTATTTCTAATTGATTTCTAAAACGAATATAACGTGCAGCGGAAACAAACGAGAAGTAAACAAAAATTAATAACCCAAAACTAAACCGTAATCAGAACCTGAAACAACTGGTCAGCGTCAATAGTCCGTAGCAGCGGCCTGCTTCTGTTTCAAAACCGATTGGCAAATTGGATGTTGTTGAGAATAATTCTTGGATGATGACAGTAGGAATCCACAACCAATCACAAAACAATTGCAATATAATAATATTCTTATGATGGTGGCAGTAGCTTTTTCACAAACACACTTCCAAACTTAATCACCAACTAATATTATATTGAATTGTTGGCGGCAGAAGCTTCACACAAACATAAAACCCCAACTAACAATTTCAATATAATAATTAATTATATATGGTGGTGGGCAGTAGGTTTATGAACACACAAAACAATAATAACAATAATCGTAAAGCATAGAGAGATACGAACACGGGATTTACGTTGTTCGGTCACGGTGTGTAACCTACGTCCACGGAAAACGAACAGGGTCTCTTCTTTTATTGAGGTGCTCAAGAAATTACAAAATACAATATATATAGGGAAGCTAGCTACGGTTTATTTCTTTCTCCACAAGTTACAAGAAATAAAATAAACGGGCTACTAAAGTTGAGTGGGTGGCCAGCCCATTCAACCCTTCAAGTCTCAACTGCCCAACCCAAGACGAGTCGGGGCTACACCCGTATAGAACCCAGCAAGTGATCCATACTAGGGAGGAACTACATATAATTTATTGATGATCATTACCAAACTTGTTAGCACAAGTTGTTATTGCCCTATTAGAGAGACCTGTAACGGTGATCTATATTGGTTTACAGTGATAACATTAGTAAAGACAATAATAGTGTGGATGTAAAATTAATTGGTTAGCATCCACTAAACTAACTAAAGAGTTCTAAAACTGATCAAGAAATAAAAACTCCCTTTATCAACAAGTTTAGTCATGTAATAATAGATTTCTAAAAATTATATGCCCTTTAAAATACATTATAAAAATTCTTCAACTATGCAATAATCATTTTCATTTTCACCATCATCCTTGTCCTCCTTTTTATTCAACAAACAACAGAAGGAAACACCTCACATGTAGGCAAAATAAGAACCTAAAGCGTCTGAAATCACACTTTGACTTTTTTTTAATAGTCAAACACGCAAAAACGGCTTCATTGACTGTTGCATTCATCATAGTAATTATCACTTATAACAGAAACAACCCGCTCAAGCCAAGGAAGCTGGTGCAGGTCCTTAATTGTGTTGTCAACATAAGAAGTATCATCATCTGCACATGAAGATGATGATGATGATGGTGGTGGTGATTCACAAGGGTTCGTGTGGTGGTCGCTGAGGCTAAACCCGCCTGCAAGAAATCTTTGAATCAATGCAAGTTGTGATCTCTCTTGATCAGAGTAAGCATCCATTATGTTTGAAAGTGACCCGAATGACTCCCATGCCCATTCCTCAGACTGTTGGCCAGGGTCGGAAGGAGTGGTAGAGGTAAGGGTGAGTTGGTCTTCTTCGTCGTCGACCCGCAATGCGCATTCGCATGTCTTTTGACCGCTAAGATATTCGGCACCGCAAGAATAGCAGAACTCGTGCCCACACCTGCATAAGTATATGCACCAGTTTTTTGTAAGAATATTGAATTTTTGAAAAATATGATTTTTCTTCCAAGAAAAAGTGGGATGGTGAGTTTGTTAAATTAATCTGCTGTATACAACAAAATCTGAACGTGTACACGACCCTTATATTTATCGGTGTCAAAGAATCCTCCTAGCCCGGACATAATTACAATCACGTAGAACATGACCCAGTTAACCTGTTTATCTAAGTGAGTCAAACGTGTTGACTGGATGAGTCAAACAGGTAAATGGGCTTTAATCAAGGTGTAAGCAGGTCATAGATGAGATGAAAAAAAATGTATTAAAAAATTTGTAGACAGGTTAACAGGTCAACCTCTGTTTAATTGAACGGGCTAAACAGGTCAACACGAACACTAAATGGGTTAGACACGACAACCCAAAACATGATTATTTCCGTGTTGTGTTTCGGGTCGTGCCAAGAATTGCCCACCCCTAAATTAAACAAGTAAAATCATCTTCACGGACACCTTTTTGATCTCTGTTAATCATCAATTATCAAACTTTGACTTTCAAAGTCTTAATCATGACATGAATTTACTTAATTTTAGTGAATAACTGATAACTTCAAAATAATAAAAGTCAAAAAGATCATACCAGCAAGTCAAATCATAGCAACCATGGGTTAATTCAATCATCCTTTCACACATTTGACAACGTTTCCATCTTTGATTCTCAACAAGACAGTTGAAGAAACACTAAGTGACCCCGGACAGATTACGGATAATCTGGGGGTTAAATAGATGTTTCCCACGAGGGTTAGGTCCGGCAAAGATGGTTATTCTTCTAATGACCTGCAAAACAGACACCGTGAGCTCGTCACTGAGAAGGGGGGGTTCCTCCTTGTGACCACCCTCCGGCGTGAGAATCAGACTAGATTGCTCTGAATATGTGTATATGTTGAGAGAGATTGCTAGAGAAGATGAGATATAAGATAATCATACCGTTCCAAGGTATTGGAATATTTATAGCCGAAGGTAGGTTTCCAAGCAGGTACAGCCAGCTGTATAATATTCCTTTTCTACCAACTGTGGGCTACGTACGTGCCATGCTGGTAGTTGGTGGGTAAGCAGCGGCTGATAGTGACATGGCCGGCTGTGTACTATTCCTTTTCCACCAACTGCAGGCTATGTACGTGCCACGACAAGGGTTGGTGAGTAGGCAGCGGCTGATAGTGACATTTTGTACTAGAGCGTGCTCCTCGTACTGTTGTCGGTGAGCTGTCACCCTGTGATTGGTTCATGGGCTGCTTTGGTCAGATCTTGTCTATTTTGTCCATACCTTGGCAGGTATAGTACAAAAGATCTTCCAGAAGCGTACGGACTGGCTCATTTGGGCGGGAGTATTCCCGCCTTGCTCATTCCTTCAGGTGACACTGAATTATTGAGAGTTAGTGCCTTGTGCGTGTAGCCTTGCTATTAGTGTGGGTAGCCTTCCCTGATGGCTTGTATCCGCAACTGCGGGAACAGGCGGGGTACTTCACCATTGGGAGGCTTTTCCTGCGGGAACAGCTGGCGTACTGCGCGTAAGGTCTTCATCTCTGAGCATGGTTGGTCTTGCGGAACCAGTTGGTCCTTGCGCAGACGTCCCTCTTCAAGGTGAGTCTTGCGGGTCCAACTGGGCTCTGCTGGGACCTACCTCTTCAAGTCCCCCCAGTCCAATGTTCTTCTCATGAATTGTTAATGAGGTGAACTTTTGGACTTAAGCAAGGGGTTTTGAAAAGGGTTTTTAGTTTTAAGGTTTTCCGTGGGGATTCTTCCCGCGGTTTTCCTAATGTCACGCAGAATTTCCCACTTTTCTGCTTGATCTTTGGGTATGATGCGGGTAGGTGTGTAACCTCCTCGCAAGTCAGGAGCGTTGAGTTTCAGTTGTATATGTTCACGAGGTTTTGGTAGTTTGACATAGTGATCAATTATGTTTAAACAACCAATTCCATCTTGGAGCATCAAACAATCTAGTTCTCAATGTTCCCGCTATGCGGGGATGTTATATCCCTTTCCACAAGCATGGCCCAGAAGATCATTCTTGGTTTCAATTCCCTGCGAGTGCTAAGTATGTGAAGGGTTTCGCCTTGACACTGTACCCGCACTCGTCTTATAGTTACTTTACTTCCAAGGTATTCTTGGCTTCAATTCCCTGCGGGTGCTAAGTATGTGAAGGGTTTTGCCTTGACACTGTACCTGCACCCGTCTTATAGTTACTTGGTTGCCAAGGTAAGGGGGTGTATTCTCTCTTATTTTTGAATCTTTTTGAAATTCGAAGAGTTGGTGAAAGGATAAGAACAGTCCAAACTGTTGAAGGGACGTTAGCGTCGTCCGACGGTTTCTTCTGACAGTTTCAGGACGTGCAGGAAGTTATGGTGACGTGACGGTATATGGTCATTCCAGACGCTTTTTTAGGCGCGTGGGCGCGAGTTTTCGGGCGCGTGGGCGCGAATTTTACGGCACGCGTCCTTTCAACAGCTGTTGCCAGGTTGCTCTTTCCACGTGTCATAGTTTCATTGCACCTGCGCTCTCTCTCTCCTCCGCATTAAATTCATCGCATTCATTGCGATGAGTATATAAAGGGGGAGAGGGTGCATCTTAATCCACACCTTCACTTCACTCTTCTTCTAAACGATTTCCGGCGAATACCCTAACTTTTGTCGAGCATTCTCCTGAAATCGTTCCTTCTTTGCATCTAAAACATGTCTACTCATGATCTTGAGGCTACCGCCGAGGAGTCTGACGTGTATGCCGAGAACCCATCGTCCACGTCTGACAAGGACGATAAGAGTACTGCTGGCGAGTGCCAGTGTGCTCTTCCCCTCGACCTCTATCAGTACATCGTCAGGAAGTTCATGCTCGAACCTTTCGAGCCTGAGTTTCCTGCGTCTCATCAGACGGTGTACGATGCCCCCAAAGGCAAGATAGGGGTATATGCTACATTCTTCGTCTATGGGAATCTCAGGTTCCCATTGACGAAGTTTGTATACCGTGTTTTGGAGGGACACGGTGTGCACCTGACGGAGGTACACCCAATGGCGATCGCCAA